>NC_069501.1:124249161-124421661 GCF_027579735.1 Bombina bombina
CAAAGCTACTTATTAAAAATTTCACCTGTAGCTTTATACTTACATTTAATGTGCTAAAGAGATGCGCTAACCTACTTCCTCACAGTGCCCCATCCACACTAAAGGAAAAGATCCTATTAACGCGGACAGAGCTTTGTAAAGAAGAAGAACTGGTTAGCGCATCTCCTTAGAGGTAATTTAAAGAAAACAAATGAATACTGACAATTTTTTTCAGTAATTTTTTTTTAAATTTCTTTAAATTTCATTGCTGCATTCATTCGGATATTCATTTTGTTACAATGCAAATTCTAAATGAAATGAAATGGACATCTTTAATGATTAGCATAGCACCTTGTAGAAGGAATTGCAGTTTATATAATTTTATTACATTGGCCAACAGTTGCTAAACAAGACACCTGTCTAATATTTTGTCCAGTCATAAGGCTCCATTTGTAATTCAGCAAGAGTATGAAGTTTCCAGCCAGGGAAAATGTCCACCCACATGTGGGGTCAGAGAGGCAGCAACAGTGACTTGTATTTATTATTGCACAAGTTTTTATTTGTACTGCCCTTCTCTCTATTCCCCCTCAATTAGGCACCTGAAAATAGCTTCATAAGCAAACTGCTGCTTTTTAATTTGTGTATGAGCGAGCCTGCACCTAATATATTCAAATATTGCTTTCACAGCTTGATCAGTGGCGCTCATAGACTGCATTTATTTTTTATGACTTGTCTCTAACTGACACTGTGGCATCCTACTATTAGCTGGCTATTAGGTGAACTGTAATAATGCTTTCACTTTGTCACTTGGCTGGCTATCTCAGCTCATTTCTGCTAATAGCACATTCAAACGGGCAGTTTTTTTTGGTTTTTTTTTGTTAGATGCCTGAGAAGAGTTTTTGTTTTAAAGATTTTGTAATTGACAGCATGGATTTATCTGTTTTGATCCCACAACAAATATAGCTCTTTTAGGGAAATAGATAGAAAAGGGCAGACATAATTGAGTTCTTGTATTGATCAACCACTGTGTAGCATGTTGCAAAGTCAGTTTTTAAAATAATAGGATATATAGTTAGCATTCTCCTAACTTTTAATGTGCTAAATACACCCTATACAATTTATCTGGACTCTTACTATTGTACATTGTGTCTGTTGCTGTATTAATTGATAGAGCCCAATAAGGTTCCAAAGGCAACATGATATTTCTCTGAGACTTCTGCAAAAACTCTGTCTATATAGAACACATGAATTACAACATTATATTACATACTAAATAAATTATCAATAGAAAAGAAATAGAAAATAGATGCAATGCACTTAGGTAAGCAGTATTACATGTGGTTATTAGTCCATAGTAGCAGCTCCAGAACTGAAATATGGGGGCACTTCCCAGATGCCCACTGGTACTTTGTGGGTGGGGCTGCATTTGGAGGGTGGGGTTAAAGCATGAGTTGCATATAATGGGGGGGGGGGGGTGGCGCACATCAAGGGGCCAGTCATTATACTGGGGGCTTTGTCAGACTGTTAGTCTAACTTTGCAATTAAATAAACTTTATTTTTCAGATTTTCTCTAACCATTTGTAATATAACACAATGTGCTTTGTTCTTTTTTTAAAGTACATTAAGCACTAAATGCTAAATAGGATGAATCAGTGATTAACCTCATAATAATCTGCAGGTGTATTTTTCGGATTGATATAAGTTGCTTAATAAATAAATAAGTATAAAGTGTTAGTGTCCATAAAGCAACATGCTATGTTCTAGACAGTTTTCCTAAGTTCCTACTGAGGCCAATTAGGACCTTAATGGTCACAAGTGCAACTAATGACTGTCTAAAATAGTGTGCAACCAATGACTGTCTAAAATATAGCAGTGTTAAATTTGAAGTCAATATTTCCACTTTTAACATAAATTAAATAGTCTTCACAACTAAATTAAAGGAAAAAGGGACAAAATAAATAACATATAAGTTGTTTTATTTGATAGTGAAATCTCAGTGTGTTTAATGACCCTTTTTCAAGGGCAGCATTGTATTTATTTAAAGGAATAGTCTAGTCAAAATTAAACTTTCATGATTCAGATATAGCAGGTCATTTTAAGCAAATTTCTAATTCACTCCTATTATACATTTTTCTTTGTTTTCTTGGTATCTTTATTTGAATGCAAAGCTTAGGAACCGGACCATTTTTGGTTCAGAGAACCTAGGTAGTGCTTGCTGATTGGTAGCTACATTTACAAACCAGGTGCTGAACCAAAAATGGGTCTGCTCCATATGCTTACATTCTTGCTTTTTCAAATATAGATATCAAGAAAACAAAGAAAAACGTATAATAGGAGTAAATTGCTTAAAATTGCATCCTGTATCTGAATCATGAAAGTTTAATTTTGACTAGACTATCCCTTTAATATTAAATCTCTATAAGTACAAGTGAACTGTGATTGAAGCAAATTTAAATGATTAATATTGATATAAAATACCCCCTACTTTTCTTGGTTGATTGTCTTTGATGTGTTTTGATTAATATGCTTATTAAAGCACTTGACCAAAACCATATACTATTGTATCATTATATTTGTTTTTTGCAGGCCACTGGTCTATGTATAAATTGGACATTTAATATAATAAATCCTTAAAATATATTTTTAAGCTAGTCGAAACATTGTGTTTTGATTTGTTCATTTATCTGAAAGCAGGTCAGTCAATAATAAGCTGTAGAAGTATATCATGAAAGTCATTTAAAGATCTGAGCACAGTTGCAGAAGTAAGCAGCTTTTTCTCTCCTTAGATTCAGCAGTTCAAAAATTCAAGTTTAAAGGGGCATTCAAAATAAACATGTTGAACTACTTTTGCTCAGAATTGAAATGTACATAAATGCATTCATTATAGAAAAGAAGCATTTTTCCAATGTACATTTATTAACAAATATGCTTCTAGTAAACTGTTTCAATTATAGCTTTTGTATGCATGGAGAATGTACTTATGCTTCCTAATTTAAACATTAGAAGCATTTTTGCTAATTCATATATTTCTCTTGTAAGGTGTATCCAGTCCACGGATCATCCATTATTTGTGGGATATACTCATTCCCAACAGGAAGTTGCAAGAGGACAGCCACAGCAGAGCTGTAATATAGCTCCTCCCCTAACTGTCATAGCCAGTCATTCTCTTGCAACTCTCAACAAGCTAGGGCGTTGTAGGAGAGAGTGGTTAAATATAGCTAGTTTATTTTCTTCAATCAAAAGTTTGTTATTTTTAAATGGTACCGGAGTTGTGCTATTTTATCTCAGGCAGTAAATAGAAGAAGAATCTGCCTGAGGTTTCTATGATCTTAGCAGGTTGTAACTAAGATCCATTGCTATTCGCACATATGTCTGAGGGGATTACACAGATGAGGTAACTTCAGCGAGAGAATGGCGTGCAGTTTATTCTGCTATCAGGTATGTGCAGTTATAATTTTTTCTAGAGATGGAAAACACTAGAAAATGCTGCTGATACCGGATTAATGTAAGTTAAGCCTGAATACAGTGATTTAATAACGACTGGTATCATGCTTACTCCCAGGGGTAATACCCTTATGATATTTACAATATAAAACGTTTGCTGGCATGTTTAATCGTTTTTATATATGCTTTGGTGATAAAACTTTATTGGGGCCTAGTTTTTTTCCACATGGCTGGCTTACATTTTGACTAGAAACAATTTCCACTGTTGTAGTATAAAAGTTACAGTTGGTGCAGTTAAAATTACAAACTGTGACATCCAGCTTCCCTCAAAGGCCCTCTGAATGCTATAGGACATCTCTAAAGGGCCCAAAGGCTTTCCAAAGTCGTTTATTGGGGAAGGTAGGGCCACAGCTTGCTGTGGCAGTTGGTTGTGACTGTTAAAAAATGTCTATTTCGTTTTTTTTTATCCATTTTTTGAACTAAGGGGTTAATCATCCATTTGCAAGTGGGTGCAATGCTCTGTTAGCCTATTATACACACTGTAAAAATTTCGTTTGATTTACTGCATTTTTTCACTGTTTTTCAAATTCTGACAAAATTTGTTTCTCTTAAAGGCACAGTACCGTTTTTTATATTTGCTTGTTAACTTGATTTAAAGTGTTTTCCAAGCTTGCTAGTCTCATTGCTATTCTGTATAAACATGTCTGACATAGAAGAAACTCCTTGTTTATTATGTTTAAAAGCCATGGTGGAACCCCTTCTTAGAATGTGTACCAAATGTACTGATTTCATTTTATGCAATAAAGATCATTTTCTGTCTTTAAAAAATTTATCACCAGAGGAATCTGACGAGGGGGAAGTTATGCCGACTAACTTTCCCCATGTGTCAGACCCTTTGACTCCCACTTAAGGGACTCACGCTCAAATGGCGCCAAGTACATCTAGGGCGCCCATAGCGTTTACTTTACAAGACATGGCGGCAGTCATGGATAATACACTGTCAGCGGTATTAGCCAGACTACCTGAACTTAGAGGTAAGCGAGATAGCTCTGGGGTGAGACAAAATGCAGAGCATACTGACGCTTTAAGAACCATGTCTGATACTGCCTCACAATATGCAGAAGCTGTGGAAAGAGAGCTTCAGTCAGTGGGTGATGTTAATGACTCAGGAAAGATACCTGATTCTAATATTTCTACATTTAAATTTAAGCTTGAACACCTCCACGTGTTGCTTAGGGAGGTTTTAGCTGCTCTGAATGACTGTGATACCATTGCAGTGCCAGAGAAATTGTGTAGACTGTATAAATTCTTCGCAGTGCCGGTGTGTACTGATGTTTTTCCAAATACCTAAAAGGTTTACAGAAATTATTAATAAGGAATGGGATAGACCAGGTGTGCCGCTCTCTTCCCCTCCTATTTTTAGAAAAATGTTTCCAATAGACGCCACCACATGGGACTTATGGCAGACAGTCCCTAAGGTGGAGGGAGCAGTTTCTACTCTAGTAAAGCGTACTACTATCCCTGTCGAGGACAGTTGTGCTTTTTTTTTTTTAGATCCAATGTATAAAAAATTAGAGGTTACCTTAAGAAAATATTTATTCAACAAGGTTTTATCCTACAGCCCCTTGCATGCATTGCCCCTGTCACTGCTGCGGTGTACTGGTTTGAGTCTCTGGAAGAGGCTTTACAGGTAGCGACTCCATTGGATGACATACTTGGCAAACTTAGAGCACTTAAGCTAGCCAATTCTTTTATTCTGATGCCATTGTTCATTTGACTAAACTAACGGCTAAGAATTCTGGTTTTGCTATACAGGCGCGCAGAGCGCTATGGCTTAGATCATGGTCAGCTGACCTGACTTCAAAATCTAAGCTACTTAATATTCCCTTCAAGGGGCAGACCCTATTCGGGCCTGGTTGAAGGAGATTATTGCTGATATCACTGGAGGAAAAGGTCATGTCCACTGGAGGAAAAGGTCATGCCCTTCCTCAGGACAGGTCCAAATCTAGGGCCAAACAGTCTAATTTTCGTGCCTTTCAAAACTTCAAGGCAGGTGCGGCATCAACTTCCTCTAATAATAAACAAGAGGGAACTTTTGCTCAATCCAAGACGGTCTGGAGACCAAACCTGACATGGAAAAAAGGTAAGCATGTAAAAAAAGCCTGCTGCTGCCTCTAAGATAGCATGAAGGAATGGCCCCCTATCCGGGAACGGATCTAGTAGGGGGCAGACTTTCACTCTTTTCCCAGGCGTGGGCAAGAGATGTTCAGGATCCCTGGGCGTTGGAAATTATATCCCAGGGATATCTTCTGGACTTCAAAGCTTCCCCCCCAAAAGGGAGATTTCACCTTTCACAATTATCTGCACACCAGATAAAGAGAGAGGCATTCTTACACTGTGTACGAGTCCTCCTAGTTATGGAGTGATCCATCCAGTTCCAAAGGAGGAACAGGGACAGGGTTTTTACTCAAATCAGTTTGTGGTTCCCTAAAATGAGGGAACCTTCAGACCAATTTTGGATCTAAAGATCTTAAACAAATTCCTCAAAGTTCCGTCGTTCAAGATGGAAACTATTCGTACCATCCTACCACTGATCCAGGAGGGTCAATATATGACTACAGTGGATCTAAAGGATGCTTATCTTCACATTCCGATACACAAAGATCATCATCAGTTTCTCAGGTTTGCCTTTTAAGACAGGCATTACCAGTTGTAGCTCTTCCCTTGGGATTAGCTACAGCCCCAAGAATCTTTACAAAGGTTCTAGGGTCACTTATGGCGGTCCTAAGGCCGCGGGGGCATAGCAGTAGCCCCTTATTTAGACGACATCCTGATACAGGCGTCAAACTTCCAAATTGCCAAGTCTCATACGGACGTAGTACTGGCATTTCTGTGGTCGCATGGGTGGAAAGTGAACGAGGAAAAGAGTTCTCTATCCCCACTCACAAGAGTTTCCTTTCTAGGTACTCTGATAGATTCTGTAGAAATGAAAATTCACCTGACGGAGTCCAGGTTATCAAAGCTTCTAAATTCCTGCCGGGTTCTTCATTCCATTCCGCGCCCTTCGGTGGTTCAGTGTATGGAAGTAATCGGCTTAATGGTAGCGGCAATGGACATCTCAGACCGCTGCAACTATGCATGCTCAGTCAGTGGAGCGGGGATTACACAGATTTGTCCCCTCAACTGAATCTGGACCAAGAGACCAGGGATTCTCTTCTCTGGTGGCTATCTCGGGTCCATCTGTCCAAAGGTATGACCTTTCGCAGGCCAGATTGGACAATTTTTACAACAGATGCCAGCCTTCTAGGTTGGGGTGCAGTCTGGAACTCCCTGAAGGCTCAGGGATCATGGACTCAGGAGGAGTCTCTCCTTCCATTAAATATTATGGAACTAAGAGCGATATTCAAGGCTCTTCAGGCTTGGCCTCAGTTAGCAACTCTGAGGTACATCAGATTTCAGTCGGAAAACATCACGACTGTAGCTTACATCAACCAACAAGGGGGAACAAGAAGTTCCCTAGAGATGTTAGAAGTTTCAAAAATATTTCGCTGGGCAGAGATTCACTCTTGTCAACTATCAGCTATCCATATCCCAGGTGTAGAGCACTGGGAGGCGGATTTTCTAAGTCGTCAGACTTTTCATCCGGGAGAGTGGGAACTCCATCCGGAGGCATTTGCACAACTGATTCATCATTGGGGCAAACCAGAACTGGATCTCATGGTGTCTCGCCAGAACGCCAAGCTTCCGTGTTACGGATCCAGGTCCAGGGATCCCAAGGCGACACTGATAGATGCTCTAGCAGCGCCCTGGTCTTTCAACCTGGCTTATGTGTTTCCACCATTTCCTCTGCTCCCTCGACTGATTGCCAAGATCAAGCAGGAGAGAGCATCAGTGATTCTGATAGCACCTGCGTGGCCACGCAGGACCTGGTATGCAGATCTAGTGGACATGTCATCCTTTCCACCATGGTCTCTGCCTCTGAAACAGAACCCTCTATTTCAGGGTCCTTTCAACCATCCAAATCTAATTTCTCTGAGGCTGACTGCCTGGAGATTGAACGCTTGATTTTATCAAAGCGTGGCTTCTCCGAGTCAGTTATTGATACCTTAAGACAGGCACGAAAGCCTGTCAACAGGAAAATTTACCATAAGGTATGGCGTAGATATCTTTATTGGTGTGAATCCAAGGGTTACTCATGGAGTAAGGTCAGGATTGCTAGGATATTATCTTTTCTCCAAGAAGGTTTGGAAAAAAGATTGTCAGCTAGTTAAGCGTCTGGCAGATGTTCCAGACGTTCAGGCATTTTGTCAGGCTTTAGTTAGAATCAAGCCTGTGTTTAAACCTGTTGCTCCACCATGGAGCTTAAACTTGGTTCTTAAGGTTCTTCAAGGAGTTCCGTTTGAACCTCTTCATTCCATAGATATCAAGCTTTTATCTTGGAAAGTTCTTTTTTTTGGTAGCTATTTCCTCGGCTCGTAGAGTCTCTGAGCTATCTGCCTTACAATGTGATTCTCCTTATCTGATTTTTCATACGGATAAGGTAGTCCTGCATACCAAACCTGGGTTCTTACCTAAGGTGGTATCTAACAAGAATATCAATCAAGAGATTGTTGTTCCATCCTTGTGTTACACAATTTGGACGTGGTCCGTGCTTTAAAGTTTTACTTACAAGCTACTAAAGATTTTCGTCAAACATCTGCTTTGTTTGTTGTCTACTCTGGACAGAGGAGAGGTCAAAAGGCTTCGGCAGCCTCTTTTTATTTTTTTTTTTTTATTTTTTTTTTTTTTATTTGAGGTTTGAAAAAAGGCATACAAAAGTATAAAACAATAAAATAAAATACAATATTCGCTATAATACAGGAATCTCATGACACGAAGCTTCAGGCATACAACATACATTTCTAAAACTGAAATCAATAAGTATAGCGAATAATTTGGATGCCTAATGATCTGTTACCCTCCTTATGGACACAGAAGGTCACTTATGGGCCTCATCACTATAAAGTCTAAGAGAAGGAGGTTAATTCCAATAAAGGAGACCGCTTTTGGATCTCAACTGACAAACCTCATTTTGCTATAAACACTCTAGAATAATCTGCTATTAACACATCTGTGGATAATATGAGAGAAATAAAACAAGTTTAAAACATTTGGTGCCAACTAGGTGAAATAAAGCTAGTGTAAACTATTATATATTGTAAATTTTCTGTGCTGACCTGCTTAGAAAGAGGGGCAGCCTCAGGACTAGTCAAATAATAAACAGGCAGGGGTAAAACAAGCAGAGGAGTTACTTATGTGAACAACCTTAAATCTAGATTCATGTTCTATGTGCTACTATATATAAATACTTCAATAAACACTCTAGGATAATCTGCTATTGACACAACTGTGGGCAATATTAGAGAGATAAAGCAAGTTTAGAGTATTTGATGCAAACTAGGTAAAATACTGCTAGCGTACAATATTGCATACTAAGAATTTTCAGTGCCAACCTACTTAGAAAAAATGGACAGTCTTAGGGCTTATCATATAGTAATCAGACAAGGGTAAGACAAGCAAAGAAATTACTTGTATCAACAACCTCAGTTCAGATCTAGATTAGTTTTCTGTATGTGCTACTAAATATGAATGCTGGTTATATAAAATAAGTGTAGAGTGCATCACCCCGGCCGCAGGTCATGCAGCACCACACAGCTAATTTACAATAGCAATAAGATAAACGTGTAGCAAACATATGACATGAGGTCATTTTAAAGAAAAACTTCTACTGAACAGCATCCAAGACTGTCATTAGTTAGCTGCTAGGGGAATAAGAAGAGTACGCCCTGTGGGAAGATATTAATTGCAGGGCAAGTGCATTAGTGGGCTAGTATAAAAGTAAGTAACTAAGTCAAATTTGTGGGATGGTCCCAATATTAAGAAAATTAGATGATATGGACAACTATACCCCTACAAGCTGAATTGCAGTTATATAGAAAGGATATAGCATATGTTCACTCATAAATGAAATAACACAAATATGGGAGATTACTAAAACAATTAAATCACAATACACAATATAATGCTGAAAGTAACATCAGAAAAAATTACAAACGAAACTGGGTGGGTGAAAGTAAAGTGTTAAACGTAATTCCAGTTAAACCCAGCAACTTAACCAATTCCAGTGCAAGTCTTTTTGTCTGAGTCATTTTTCCTAGGCACTCGTCGAGTGGCCCATAGCCTGAGTCTTACATAGGCAGGCACAGTAAGGTAATAGCTCTGAGTACCATTCCAAGATACCAGCCCAACAGTGGCGCAACAGGGGTTTTTCCAGATCAATAAGGTCAACACTGGCCCCTCCAATTTTACACAGAAATCTCCACAGTCACGGGGCAGTCGAGCTGCAGGGGCTCTCTTATTCACTTGAGTGAATTGCGATCTTGATCTCTTACCTTCCCGGACCTGGGCTAAGCTCTCAGCAAGGACTCTCTCCGCGATAAGCAGAGAGATTTGTTGGGCCTCCGCTACACCGGTACTACCACTCTCCATACAGGTTATGCCTCCCATGTTTACTCGGCTGGTAGCACCTTCACCACATACTTTAGAGCCAGTTACCTGACCTGGAGCAGCGAAGGCCTTGTTTTCATCCGCTAGGGTAGGTATGTAGCACCGGGGCCCCAAGGTGCTACTGCTAACATGTGCCTCCAGAACGGGTCCTGGTGGAGTGGGTTGTTGGGATACTGTGAGAGCTCCAGGTTTAAATGCTGCAGTTAGCGATTCCTCCAGGGCAGCATGGTGAGTTGACAGCAGGTTCCTCAGTGCCTCAAAAAAGGTAGTTACTCCCACCGTGTCCATGATGATACAGTATATAGATCAGCAAGTCAGCACACTAAATAAGATCATGCAGAGGTACACACTCTTGTGCGTTATGGTGCTGCAGTGATTGTTGAGGTAACACTGCGTCTTAACAACAGGCCCACCAAGGGTACCTGCCGGGGGGTCCTAATGATGGTAAGAGTCCTCAAAGATTGGAAGCCTGGTTGTAGGTGGAAAATATTGCAGCCACGAGGTCTGCAAAATGGCCACCGCTCCTGTAGGTTCAAGAGGGAACTCCGGTCCTAGATCAAAGAGGTGACACCCGGTATCAATTTTAGCTTTATCGACTAATAGACCAAGTCCAGGGTATACTTGAGCGGCTTTGTAGGGTTCATGCCAGGAATTAGTGACAATTAGAGACATTTATAGTGCAACCAGAGTTAGAGCAGACAAATTGTGCGGCCATTCTCGGGCACTCCAGGCTCCGCCCCCCCTCTTTTTCTTTTTGACTAAGAAGTTTAATCCGCTTAGTCTATGAGACTGCTGGACAGCAACCTCCTGAAAGGATTACAGCTCATTCCACTAGAGCTGTGGCTTCCACTTGGGCCTTTAAAAATGAGGCTTCTTTTGATCAGATTTGCAAGGCGACGACTTGGTCTTCGCTTAATATTTTTTCAAAATTTTACAAATTTGATACTTTTGCTTCTTCGGAGGCTATATTTGGGAGAAAGGTTTTACGGGCAGTGGTTCCTTCCATTTAAGTTCCTGCCTTGTCCCTCCCTTCATCCGTGTACTTTAGCTTTGGTATTGGTATCCCACAAGTAATGGATGATCCGTGGACTGGATACACCTTACAAGAGAAAACACAATTTATGCTTACCTTATAAATTTATTTCTCTTGTGGTGTATCCAGTCCACGGCCCGCCCTCTCATTTTAAGGCAGGTAATTTTTAAATTTAAACTACAGTAACCACTGCACCCTATGGTTCCTCCTTTCTCGGCTTGTTTTTGGTCGAATGACTGGCTATGACAGTTAGGGGAGGAGCTATATCACAGCTCTGCTGTGGGTGTCCTCTTGCAACTTCCTGTTGGGAATGAGAATATCCCACAAGTAATGGATGATCCGTGGACTGGATACACCACAAGAGAAATAAATGTATCAGGTAAGCATAAATTGTGTTATTTCAAACCTGCTTTTATTCAGAAACTAAGTGCATTCTTAAATTCTTAGTTTTAAGATTCTTTAAGAAAAAAAAAATACATTTAAAGGGACACTGTACCCAAAATTTTTCTTTCGTGATTCAGATTGAGCATGACATTTTAAGCAACTTTCTAATTTACTCCTATTATCAAATTTTCTTCATTCTCTTGATATCTTTATTTGAAATTCAAGAATGTAAGTTTAGATGCCGGCCCACTTTTGGTGAACAACCTGGGTTGTCCTTGCTGATTGGTGGATAAATTCATCCACCAATAAAAAAGTGCTGTCCAGAGTACTGAAACCAAAAAAAAAACTTAGATGCCTTCTTTTTCAAATAATAATAGCAAGAGAACGAAGAAAAATTGATAATAAGAGTAAATTAGAAAGTTGCTTAAAATTGCATGCTCTTTCTGAATTACAAATGAAAAAATTTGGGTTCAGTGTCCCTTTAACAAGAACCTGGCACCAAATGCCCCTAAGCAGTTACATGATAGCTATTTAGTGTATTGACCATGGGATAGAATCTCCCTTAAAGGGAGAGTAAACTAAAAATTAAAATTAAAGGGACATTCTGG
The DNA here is from genome assembly GCF_027579735.1 of Bombina bombina. Taxonomy (NCBI): domain Eukaryota; kingdom Metazoa; phylum Chordata; class Amphibia; order Anura; family Bombinatoridae; genus Bombina; species Bombina bombina. The sequence goes on from NC_069501.1 coordinate 124,261,156, forward strand.
CCAAAATTTAAAAGCACATAGATGAATTACTTCTTTGAATAGAAACTTTGTTACAATATACAGTACATGTATTGTCAAAAATGCTTCTATTTAAAGTTATCACTGTTTTAGTGTTAACATTTTTCTCTGCACGTGCATGTGAAGTATAGCTAGATATTCTCAGTGCACCAGTTTTTTTTTTTTTTAAATAATTTTTTATTGAATAACATAACATAATCCATGACATCTCTTTCATAAATAAATGAAACTACTGGAATGAAATGGAATTACTTTACAGAGAATGTAATACAAACATATAGGACCCTTACACTCATATAGGCCCGCCATGTCGTACAAAACCTCTTTTAACATTAATATCAAAGTATCTGTCGTAGAAAATCCCCATAGGATGTTACTCGAAGAAAGAGAATATATAATAATTTCCTATAATTTTATTCTTTTTTAGTTATAGTAGTAAAAGATGAGGAAAAGAAAAAGGAGAGGAAAGAAAGAGGCAAAGAAAAGGAAGGAAAGGAAGAAAGTAAATCTCCGGTTTAATAGAAAGTAAGAGCAAAAGAAGGTCAAGGACATATGTCACCCGTGGACAACAGTGTCCCGCTCCGCGGTCCCCATATGCGTGACCTCATTTAATCTAATACTGCGTCTATTATCCATCCGTTGTTTATCTATCCAAACTATCCAGTCCTCCCAGGTCTGGAGGAACTCTCTTCTAGTGTTGAGTAGGGTAGAGGAAATATCTGCCATCTGATAATAATATTTAATTTTGTTGAGTATTAAATTATAGCTAGGTACTCAGGATTTCCAGAATCTTGCAATTGTAGTCTTGACAGCTGTGCAGACTATTCCCACCCATTGTAGTTTAGTTTTGGTGAGGCCCTCAATTGGAAAGTGTAATAAGGCTTGTTCTCTATTCAAAGTAATTTGTTTATTTAATATCTCAGTGAGAAGTTTATTAGTTTGTGACCAGATATTTTGTGCTTGTGTGCAAGACCACCACATATGTGTATAGGTGCCTATTTCTTTGCAACCTCGATAACAGTTTTTGGAAGTTTTATCTCTCCATTGGGTTCTGCTTGGGTGTAGATACCACCTATATGCTATCTTAATATAGTTTTCTTTTAGGTTGGCACTAATAGAAAATGCCTGTCCTTTTTTCAAGATGTCCGACCATTCTAATAATTCTTTTGTAAACTGACCTTCCTCTTCCCATTTCCCCATAAAATGTAATTTGTCTTCTGAGCTATCATAATTTAGGAAATTGTACAGAATGGTTATAGCACCCCTAGTTCTAGTTGTTGAAATGCATAATTTCTCAAAGTGAGTATGTTCTGATTGTTTAGGTGGCCTGCCTACCTCTCTCATCCTTGATTTTAATTGTATATATTGGAACCAAGAGTCCGGAGAAACCGGCTGGATAGAGTTATATTTCTCAAAGGAAATAATGTTTGAGTTAATCCAAACATCTGCGATTCGGTACAAACCTTTATTGCCCCAAATGTTGCCCATTGCTCTCTGGATCTGAACAGTTGGTAAGATTAGTGGTGTAGCTACAGAGCTATTTGTGTGGAGTCTGACCCTCATCTGCATAGCATCCCATATCTTAATAGTATGTACAATCGATATATATGTTGACCATTTCAATGGTCTATCTCGCTTTGCTGTCCATAGAATCTGATAGATTGGGGATAGTTGTAGCATATCACTTTCTAGCTGTACCCATATAATATCATTCCCTCCAACGCTCCACAGTGAGGTTTGCGCTAATCTAGCTGCCCAAAAATAATTTTGCAGGTCTGGTACCCCTAACCCTCCTCGCTCCTTACTCTGTAAGAGTGTTTTCCTGTTAATTCTAGCTTTTTTGTTAATCCAGATAAATTTTAACATACATCTTTGTATATCATTTAGATCCTCCTGAGGAACGCTGATAGGCAGCGCTCGGAACAGATAGAGCAGTTTGGGTAGTATTACCATTTTTGTGACATCTATTTTCCCGTAGAAAGAGATTTCATAAGATGACCAATTTTTCATTTCTTTTTTAAGGTGTACAAACATTTTTTTATAGTTTAATTTATATAGGTTATCTAGGCTATTTGGTATGGCAATTCCCAGATAGGTGATAGCAGAAGCAGCCCATTTAAAGTCGAAATTTATCTCAAGTAATTTTTTCATGGTTTCTGGGAGGTGTGTCTCTAATGCTTCGCATTTGTCGTTATTTACTTTATATCCAGATAATCCTCCAAAATCTGACAGCAGCTTATAAAGTGGGGGAAGGGACAACATGGGTTTGGTGATAGTTAATATAACATCGTCAGCAAACAATGCGAGTTTATGAATTGTGTTACCGATTTGGATTCCTGCAATATCTTTCCTAATTCTAATAGTTGCAGCCAACGGCTCTATACAAAGGGCAAAAAGCAACGGGGACAAAGGACACCCCTGCCTCATCCCATTTCGAATCGTGATCGTTTTGGATTGATAACTGGAAAGTCTGATAAATGCTGACGGGGTCGTATATAATGCCTGGATGGCCTTTAAAAAATTACCCTTTATCCCAAACTGCTGTAACGTTAAAAGCATGTAATCCCAATAAATCCTATCAAACGCCTTCTCTGCGTCCAACGAGAGTAACAGAGAAGGCGTTTTTCCTTTAGTAGCATAATCTAATAAATCAATTATTTTCCTGACATTATCTGGGGCCTCTCTCCCTCTTATAAAACCTACTTGGTCGGGCTTAATCAACCCAGTCAACAATGGGTTTAGTCTATTGGCCAAAATTTTAGTGAACAGCTTAAGATCTAAATTTATCAACGATATGGGCCTATAGTTCTTACAATGAAATTTATCTTTTCCTGGTTTTGGTACCACACAGATTCTTGCCGACAAAAGCTCTGACGGGATAAATCCCCCCTGCATTATATAGTTAAAGGATTCAACCAAATGTGGGACCAACTCCACCGAAAACCTTTTATAAAATCCACCCGAGTACCCATCTGGCCCAGGTGCTTTGTTACTTTTGACTTGCTTAATCGCTATCATAACTTCCCGTGGGGTTATTTGTGTATCCAATTGGCAAGCCTGCTCTTCATCTATGTGCGGAATATTGCTTTCCTTTAGGAAAGTTTTAATTTGTGTTGTCCTGTGGCTGGATTCATTGATCTTAAGGTTATATAAAGACTGGTAGAAGTCTGCAAAGGCATTAGCTATTTGTAATGGGTCATTTAGTAGGTGTCCCTCCCGCGATTGTAGCTGGGGAACAGAAGAGGATCTAGTAATATTTCTAATTTTCCTTGCAAGCATGCGATCGTGTTTATTGGCGTAAATAAAATACTGCGCCTCAACAATTCTTAAGGATGACAGTACCTCTTCATTCAGAATGTTATCTATTTCTGCTTTTTTAGCTATAATTGCTTTAGATCCTGCCTCTGATCTATTATTAATATGTAGTCTCTGGAGGTTTTCCAGTTCTAATTTTTTTTTGTTGGAGGATATCTTTTTTCTTTTTAAATATTGCAGCTTCTCAGGCAGGCAGTGGGGCTTGTGCCATGTCAGCAATTAACAAATTGAGTAATTACCAGATGGTACAAGCTCTGATGAAACAGCTATAGCTTTTATTAAAGCTTTTATTAGAAGCATTTTTGCTAATACATGTTCTATTCAAAACTGAAATGCATCCATGATTCCAATTTTAGCTGGCATGTCCCTTTAAATTCATTGGGTAGAACATGAATTTAGCCATCTGGCAGCAGTGTTTGCAGCATTGTTTATCTCAATGTTATACATAATCACAAACAATGCTGCCATAGACTGCTATACACGTGCACACACCTAAGCTCCTATCAGTCTACCTAGGTTTAGGCTTCAACAGAGAATACCAAGAAAACAAAGTCAATTTGATATTTTTAAATGCGAAACATTTTTAAAATTACATGCTCCATCTGATTAATTTTGACTTTACTGTCTCTTAATGAGCATTGTTGTGTACTTATATCATTGATAGCTTAAAGGGACACTGAACCAAAAATGTTTCTTTTGTGATTCATATAGAGCATGCAATTTTAAGCAACTTTCTAATTTACTCATATTATCAATTTTTCTTCATTCTCTTGCTATCTTCATATAAAAAAGAAGGCATCAAAGCTTTTTTCTTGGTTCAGACTCTGGACAGCAGTTTTTGATTGGTGGATGAATTTATCCACCAATCAGCAAGGACAACCTAGGTTGTTCACCAAAAATGGGCCGGCATCTAAACTTACATTTTTGCATTTCAAATAAAGATTTCAAGAGAATGAAGAAAATTTGATAATAGGAGTAAATTAGAAAGTTGTCATGCTCTATCTGAATCACGAAAGAAAAAAATTGGGTACAGTGTCCCTTTAATTGAGAGAGTAAATAATAATTAAAGTAGAATTTCAGAGTCATAATTGATTATTTTGCTACAGATATAACCAAATGATATTAAGTCTGGAATGATAAATCAATATTAATTTCTGAAAGCAAAAGGAACTTAACATCCAGCTCCTAGCAAACAACTTCTCAGAGAAATTCATAAAATCCTTGTTAAAGGGACATTCAACATTGTGTGGTTTTGAATAAAATTGTGCTTATGTCATTCTATCTAGAGAAGCCAAAAAGCAAATTGCTTTCAACATTTTGCAAACCAATAGATGGTTTAAGCAATTTGCAGCATTTGGGACAAAACATTTGTTACAGATATTGCTTTTTGGCCTCTCCAGTGAGACAACCAATATTTTTACACAAGGAAAGCAATAGGTGTTTAATGTCTTTTTTAAGAGACACAAATTGTATTATTCAGATAGAGATGCAATTTTAAACAACTTTCCAGTTTACTTATATATTTTAATTAATTTTGTTCTTTTGGCATCCTTTGTTGAAAAGCATACATAGGTAGGCTAAGGAGCAGCAATGCACTCTGGGAGTCAGCTGCTAATTGTTAGCTGCACATGTGTGTCTCTTGTTATTGGCTCATCAGGAAACCAAAAAGATGAAGCAAATTTGATAAAAGAAACAAATTGGAAAGTTGTTTAAAATTGTATGTTCTATCTAAATCATGAAAAAAGATTTTGTGTTTCATGTCCATTAGGGCAACATGGTGGAAACTACTACTCATACCTCTCTGTTTTAAAGTCAATACAAACAACAAAAGTAATTAAATGAGTTAATTTTACTTTTATTCTCTTCTGTTCATTTACACTATAATATACAAATATAAATCAGTTTAAATAGTTTATATTATATTTTGATCTAACTTTGCAATCACAGAAGGTTTTAGATTGACTTTCATAGGTAAGTGACAGCTTTCCGATTTACTTCTACTATCTAATTTACTTTGACCTCTTGGTATCATTTGTTAAAAAGCATACCTAGGTAGCTTAAAGGGACACTGTACCCAAAAAAATTATTTTGTGATTCAGATTGAGCATGAAATTTTAAGCAACTTTCTAATTTACTCCTATTATCAAATTTTCTTCATTCTCTTGATATCTTTATTTGAAATGCAAGAATGTAAGTATAGATGCCGGCCCATTTTTTTTTAATGAAAATTTTTTTTTTATTGATTTTTCAACATTTTACAAATATAGGATCAGACCAACCGTGTTACAATTTCAATTGATTTACAATTCTTTGTGTTACTAAATAATATGATTAAAGGTATATAACAAAAAGACCACCACATAGCAGACAATAAGTAATAAGTAGATGTGCTTAACGCGACCGTTAGTTGACAGTCCTGTCCCTAGAGGACTCTTTAATGCTCCATTTAGACCCTTTCAGGAGGAGGACCCGGCTCAGCATTCCTGACCTTAAGTTGTTACCAAAATTTCTAGCCCCTACCACAGGAAAATTGGATTCAACTCTTAAAGAGGGGAGAGGGGGATGTGTTGTGACCCACCCAGACTAGCTGGGCAGGAGCGGAAGTGGCAGGGGCCAGACTCATATCTCCTTTCCTAGCCTCACTTAGCTCTTCTATCTATTTCTAGCCTCGGTATACATTATCCAGGGCTCCCACATTAGTAGAAACTGTTCTTTTCTATCTAGAATATCTGCGGAGGCGCTGCTCATTTGGTAATAATAGTCAACTTTATTCTTGATTATCAAAAAAGAGGGTACTGTGGTCTTCCAATATCTTGCTATAGTTAGCCTGGTTACAGTGCAAATCAGCGCTACTAATTTGTTTGCATTTCTGGATAGATTTGATATAGGCTCGTGTAACAGTGCCTGGGAAGGAGTTAAGTTAATTTGCCTATCTAGAATTTCACTTAGGAGCTCTGATGTTTGGGACCATATGCGTGATACATGATAGCAGTTCCACCACATATGTGCATATGTGCCGCTTTCATTACAGCCACGTAAACAACTTGTGTTCGCGTGCGCTGCGTGGATTCTCGATGGGTGGAAGTACCATCTGTAAGCTACCTTGAGAAAGTTTTCCTTCAAGTGCGCACAAATAGAGAAGGAAGTACCAGATTTCAAAATATCACACCACTTTTCAGCGGTCCATATAATATTGAACTCTGTCTCCCATTTTATCATAAATGGTAGTTTATTAAGTTTGGATGGGGTATTAAATAGGATATATAAGTTAGAGATCGCCCCTCTCATTCGTTCAGTGGCCAAACAGAGTCTCTCTAAATAAGAACTAACAGTTAGCTGATTTTGTCCTATAACTTCATCTACTCTCGCTCTTAATTGCAGGTAATGAAGCCAACTCTCTCTTCCTTGTTTGTTTAAATCGGCATATTGTTGGAATGTGAATAACTTGGTGCCTTCCAGGGCATCTGCAATGCGGTACAGGCCCTTGTTAGCCCACTTTTCCTGTGTAGTTAGGTCATAATGGGTAGATAATGTCACTAGGGGGGTCGCCTTCGACCCTTTGGGTATCAAAGTGTATTTGGTTGTTAGTGTTTCCCACAGTGCCAGTGTGTGTGCTATAGTAATAAAGCTTCTCCATTTAGGGGGCCTATCTTTTTTAGCAGTCCATAACAATTTATAAATGGGGTGGATCTTCATCATGTCTGATTCTATTTGAACCCATTGAATTCTATCTAGGTGGTTATGCCACAGAGAGGACTGTGCCAACCTGGCCGCGTAATAGTACGCCGTCAGGTCTGGCATTCCCATCCCCCCTCCTGTTTTATGTCTGAGAAGTGTTTGTTTATTAACTCTGGATCTTCGGTATTTCCAAATGAACGCTACCAGGTCTTTCTGTGTTTTCCGTAACACGGAGGTGGAAACGTTTATAGGTAGTGAACGAAAGAGATATAAAATTTTGGGTAGAACCGTCATCTTAATCGATGTCAACCTGCCACATAGAGAGATGTTTAGTTTGTTCCACCTTGATAGTAAAGTTTTAATATGAGTGAACATAGGTGTGTAGTTCAGTTTGTAAAGATGGTCCAGGTTGTTCGGGATTATGATACCCAAATACTTTATGCCCTTGTCAGCCCAATTAAAATCAAAATTCAGGATCAATAATTTTTTGGTATGTTCTGGGAGATGTGTACTGATTGCCTCGCACTTATCATTGTTAATCTTGTATCCCGAGATGTTGGCGAATCTATTAATCGTGGAGTATACTAGAGGGAGGGAAATCATGGGCTTAGTAATTGACAAAATTACGTCATCTGCGAATAGACTGATCTTGTGTTCCCTGTCACCTATCCTAATGCCATTAATATCTGCATTCTGCCTGATGCTTGTTGCCAGCGGTTCAATGCATAGGGCGAACAGCAATGGTGATAATGGGCACCCCTGTCTGGTTCCATTAAGAATTTTTATAGGTGAGGATTTATAGCCCGCTATTCTGATGAAGGCGGAAGGGTGGGAGTATATTGCCGAAATTGCTGTACAAAAATTTCCCCTAAAGCCCATATTTTTTAGCACTGCGGTGAGGTAATCCCAATTTACACGATCAAATGCCTTCTCTGCATCTAATGAAAGAAACAGAGAAGGCACCTTTTGTTTGGAAGCATAGTCCACAAGATCAATAATTTTCCGAATATTATCTGGGGCCTCTCTATTACGGATAAAGCCCACCTGATCTTGATGGATGAGCTTTGGAAGAATGTCATTTAGTCTAGTTGCTAAGATTTTTGTAAATAACTTAATATCTAGATTAATCAGGGAGATAGGCCTATAATTTTTACAGTGTTGTTTACATTTCCCAGGTTTAGGGATTACCGATATACGAGCCTCAAGAAGTTCCTTGGGTATAGTCCCCCCCTCTGAGTATATGGTTGAAACTCTCAACTAATATGGTTGAAACTCTCAACTAATATGGGGCCAAGATCCTGTGCAAAAGTTTTATAGAAAATACCTGAGTACCCATCGGGGCCTGGCGCCTTACCCATCTTTAAATTTCGTATCGCTAAATTCACTTCATGGATAGTTATTGGCGAATTTAGCTTATCTAGGTCTTCTGTTGCTATTTTGGGTAAGTTACAATCCCGTAGGAATGCATTTGTATCCCTATCTAGTGTGATAGGATTTTTGGATGGGGGCAGGGCATAAAGTTTCTGGTAATACTGGGCAAAAGTGTCAGCAATGATCTGTGGATGGTTTGAGATCTGCCCATTTGTCATTTGAATTTGTGGTACTGTGGATGTCCTAGTCATTTCTTTTAATTTAAATGCTAACAGTTTATCAGGTTTGTTGGCTTGTATGAAATATTGAGTATCAATCAGTTTTAGGGACCTGGTAGCCTCCTTTGTCAACAGCTGATCCAGAGCATTTTCTTTGTCTCTCAGTAGCCTTAATGTTTTGTCATCTAGTGATAGCTGGTGCTGTGATTGCAGGTGTTTAATCTCGCTTCTAGTACTTTCTAGCTGAGTCAAATACGCTTTATTCTGTTTGTTAGATTCTTTTATTAGAATTCCCCTGGCAAAGGCTTTTAAAGCTCCCCAAATATACAAGGGGTTAGATACTGAGTTTTGATTAAGTGTTAAAAAGTGAGAAATTTCTGTCTGCAAATTTTGCGTAAATAATTTATCTCTGAGCAAAGTTGGGTTTATAGTCCAGCTTCTGCCTCTATAAGGGTCAATTAAGCCACTTAGTTTTGTTAGTACTACGTTGTGATCCGACCATGTGGTTGGTATAATATCTGAGGCTAATATCAAAGGGGACATAGTTTGGCTAACCAGAATATAGTCTATTCTTGAGTAAACATTGTGTGAGGTGGAGTAGAATGAATAATCTCTTGTTTTTGGGTTTATATATCTCCAGCTGCTACAAGATTATGGTCAAGAATAAAATCAAACAGAAGCTTCTTGGAACTTTGAGATGGAGATGTGTGTGGGATTGCTGACTTGTCTAGTTCAATATTGGCTACTAAATTGAAGTCTCCCCCTATGATTAAGCGAGATTTTTTCCATGTGGTTAGCATCATTCCTAACTTAGACAAAAATGGGGCCTGAGATTCATTAGGGGCATATATATTTCCCAATATAACATGTGTGTCGTGTATCCTGCCCTTAACTATAATGTATCTCCCAGCCTTGTCAATAATTACCTCGTCCTCCTTAAAATTTAGCTCTGAATGGACCAGAATGGAAACACCGCATTTCTTGGATTGGCAGGTGGCATGAAATTGTGTGGGGTAATTTCTATCCCAATTTTTAGGGGTTTTTATTTTTGTAAAATGGGTTTCCTGCAATAGGATGATGTGGGCTTTCATAGATTTATATGTGTCTAAGGCTTTACGTCTCTTGATGTGGGAGTGTAACCCTCGAACATTATGTGTGACTATATTTAAAGACATTTCCTACCTACGTGTACAGTGAGAGAGTGAGTAAAGAAAAATAAAGAAGACTCCTGAAACACAGGTAAAGAAGCTTACCACTCGTTGGCTGGCCGGGTCCCCCTCCCTGTATGAAAGTATAGCTGTCAAGTCTGTCTCGTGGAACACATAGCTGTTGTAACATACCTCTATGCAATATATGACATGCTAAGATGAGAAAATATTTAACGGTTAGTCTGAGCAATAACAAATCAATGAACAACTGACCTTGTTCGGTCCGAACTTGGATCTTTGATCCAGGAATGCAATATGACATAGCAATAACAAATAAAATAAGGAAACTAGCAAACATAAATAACTAATACAACAAAAGAAACTTCGGGCATACATTATTGGCATATTGAATGCCTATTACCTCGGTGATATAACCAAAACAACTTTGACTCTGGATAAGGGTGAGCCCTATGATTCTGGACTTATAACAATAATCTAACTATTTAGAAACATTAAGTCCAGGTCTAGAGTCATTTCATTTCGTTCGGGCTTGTTCTCAGAATTTAAGCCCCCCTTAGTGGTGATACTTCCCTTTAGGGAACGTTCAGAATTATAGTCATAGCTTGGGAATTATTTCTGCAAATCAGGTCGGGCTCTCCGGTTCTTGATTTCTCTTCTTAGCCTTCCCATTTTTAAGCACCGGTGTCCAGGTGCGGCTCAAAGCTTTCCTTTGCGGCTTGGGAGACTGTGATGGTGACTGTAATGATTTCTCAATATGGAGCTTGTGTAAAATCGATTGTCCCTCATCAATTGTGGCACAAAAGTATGTTGTTTTGTCCACTGTAAAGGACAGCTTGAAGGGGAATCCCCATCTGTATTTAATTTGGGCGTTAGCCAGGGCTGCTACTATCGGCTTGAATTCTCTTCTCTTCTTCAGAGTGATAGGGGAGAGATCCGCAAATATTTGAATTTTATGGTCCTCATAAGTGATCTCTGGAATTCCCCGCACTGCTTGCATAATTCTATCTTTAATATGGTAATAGTGAAGTTTTGTTATCACATCTCTGTGGGCCCCTGGTGTTGGAGGCTTAACTAAGGCTCGGTGAACTCTGTCCATAAGAAGGAAAGATGCATCTTCCTCTGGTAATATTTGTTGGAAGATTTGTGTGATAACGTCTTGAAGGTTATTATATTTTTCAGGTAAGTTGCGTATGCGAATGTTCGATCTCCGAGATCGGTTTTCCAGATCTTCCAGATAGTCCTCCAATTTTTGTATTTGCGCTTGTTGTGCGCTCACTGTTGCTTGTAACTCTGGGATCTCCTCTATTAAGTCATCAACTTTATCCTCAATTGCTGAAGTTCTCTCACCAATGTCAGCAATCTCTTGTGTTAATTCTGAAAGGGCCGCTCTCATTTCTTCATGAAACATTTGTTTTATCTGCTTTAAGAGGGCCTCATTGGAGGAGGTTGATTTCTGGGATACAATGGGGGGATCCTCCGTGTCTTCTTCTTGTTCCATCCGTTGAGATAGGTCTAGCATAGCCTGTTTTTTTTTTCTGTTGTGACTTGGAAAGGCACTCTTTAACCGATTGCGTGCGGCTTTTCATCTTCTAGATGTATCTTCCCAAAGCAGGGAGTGTTGGTTGGTGCTGAGGTTTCTGTGCTTTTGAGAACCTATCGCTCTGATAGCTACGTAGCAGCCCTGGGAGCCTTAATCTTTCAGAGAGCCACTCTGCCCCTTGACTTTACATAGACATGCCCAAAGTAATCTTCATCTAGATCATTTAAGCATTTATTATATCCATTAGTGCTTGAGAGTAGAGGGAGTTTGGCATATAAAAGACAATTTTTCCTGATAGGGTGAGATGAGTTAGGGCCTGCAGTAATCACCTCTCTTGTTTTCCCTGTCGCCTCAGTTGCTGCGGGCTAAAGGATGAGAGAGCAGCGGGTGGAATCAGCCCTTATAAGTAATAAATCACCCTATCTAGAGTCCATTTATGTGATGTAGATCATCCAGGAAAAAGTATAGAAAGTCTCTGTTTTCTGGGTTCAGTTAATTTTCAGTTAGCACTCACCTCCCCTGGGGAGTCTGTCCTCACAGGACCATCACGGGCAGGGGATTTTGGATATGACCCACCAGCAGGCTAACTGGCAGGAAAGGGGTGAGGAGGGAGTGCTATTTTTCACAAGTAATTAACAGTGTAGTATAGCTGGTGAAGGCAGGCAAAGATAGTTCCAGACTGCTCCAGGTTGCAGGCTAGCTTCCGATGACTTTTTCCCCCCCCCCCCCCCTCTACTAGGAGAGATATTGCGTTAAAGCTAGTGCCCAAGTTGTATGTTCTGCTCTAAAATTAGTACAGCCTGGGAGCAAGTAATACTGTATGTGGTATGCTGCAGACTTGCGAGGCGTTTTCAGGTCTCTCTCTTTGCTTAATTGCAGCTGAATGTAATGTCTTACATACCCCCAACAAGTCTCTTATAATGTCCCAGATGTCCAGAAAGTATTTGTGTGTTAAGATGTCAGAGAGTGCTTAAATGCGTACCTTGAAAATGGCGGTTCGCGCCAAATTCCGTTTTTCCCTGCTTTCCTTTTACATTGATTGCAGCAGTTCCTGTTGATTAATTGGGGGTAATTGTGCACTGTGTATCTTAGTCGTGGCCGGTATTATGGCCTCAGTGATGTTTGAAGGCCTCCGGTGTAACTTTCCGGTCCGGAGTAGGCCGCAGCCCCGGACTCTCCTAGTTTTCTTCTGGAGCTCAGGTCCGGATCGGATTCCGACTTCCAAAATTTTGCGGTTTGCAAGCTGAATTCGAGTGTCCAGGCTGAGGGTACTACTCTATGCTTAGTAATAGCCTTTCAAATCTATATAGATCACTTTTTGCCAGTTTAAAAACTTTTTCTCTCAGGAGCTCTTCAAAAGCACTGCTGCATCGATGGCTGGCTAGCTCCGCCCCCATCGATGCCGGCCCATTTTTGGTGAACAACCTGGGTTGTCCTTGTTGATTGGTGGATAAATTCATCCACCAATAAAAAAGTGCTGGGCAGAGTACTGAAACCAAAAAAAAAGCTTAGATGCCTTCTTTTTCAAATAATGATAGCAAGAGAACGAAGAAAAATTGATAAAATAGGAGTAAATTAGAAAGTTGCTTAAAATTGCATGCTCTTTCTGAATTACAAAAGAAAACATTTGGGTACAGTGTCCCTTTAAGGAACATCAATGCACTACTTGGATTTATATGCGGACTGGTGGCTGCACATATTTATCTCCTGTTATTGGCTCATCCGATCGGTTCAGGTAGCTGCAAGTTTTGTATTGCTGCTCCTTCAACAAAGGGTACAAAGAGAATGAAGCAAATGTGATTATAGAAGTAAGCTGGAAATTGTTTAAAATTGTTTTCTTTATCTCTATCGTGAAAGACAAATTTTGTGTTTTATGTCCCTTAAATGAATACCAATGCTAGACTTACACTGATCTATTTTAAATTAAACAATAACAAAAGGAACCACCATAGTGTTAGATTCTGGAACTTGACTTTTTGACAGTTTTGTGTCTCCAAACTAAAGTTATCCTTTGAAAGTTAAAGTGCTACAGGAAAAAAAACCCACAGCATAACATTTGTGAAGATAACTCATAATGTAAGTGTAGAGCCAGATAAACTTGGCGCCTCTTGTGGCCTGTAATGAAAAGATAGAGGCCAAGGAGCATGTGCTTTCAACTATGTTGAAGTTGAGAAGCAGGAACTGTACCAGGCCTGATCTTCTTCTCTAGTAGATCTGTAAATTACGCTCCCTCCCTCCCTTCTTGATGATAAAGATGGCGATGTGAGAATTTACAGCTTCTATAGGGCTGCTATTATACTTCACCACTTCTCAGACAGGGTTACCCAAGTTAGTCTTAAGCACGTGGTCTTTAAGACGTGGCTTCCTCATATTCAATAATGGGCAGGTGATTTCTGGGGCCCCTAAGGATTGAAGTAACTACCAAAATTTAGCAGCAAGGAGTTGCAGCCTTTATTGATGACAAAGATATTGAGCGGAATGATGGCTGCTGGGAAGAGGTTGATACTGCAGGTGGTGCTCTGGAATACACTTAACAGCCTTTACAGGTCATGAGAACTCTGGGAACCTCATTGCCTCTAGTAAAATGAACAGTGCTCCATAGCAGCTTCTGAGTAGTTAGGGTCTCACTTGCTGCCATTCTATGTTTAGTTGGTTATAATTTGTTATCTTTAATAAATGCGACAAACATCCAGTATTTTCTTCCACTCTAGTGTCTGGTAAGTTTATAGGTTTGTGTTAAAGTGAATGTAAATTTTTATGATAAAGTGCCCGGTTTTTAAAAATTCGATTAACAACAGGGGCACTTTAATTCATCAAAATTTACATTTCACTTCTGTTGCGAAAAAATACTTACCTTTAAAACGTGACAGCAGCTCTTCCTTGGTCTAAAATTAGGAATCCGGCTTTCTCCAATCACGGCATTGAATCAGACACGGGGGGGGAAGCCGTGATTGGAGGATGACCGATCCATCATTTCTGACGTCAGAAATGGCTTGCGACGACCGGAGGAAGCTGGAGCTGCTGTCAAGTTTAAAAGGTAAGTATTTTTTCACAACAGGAGTGAAATGTAAATTTGGATGAATTAAAGTGCACCTGCTTTTATCCGAATTTTTAAAAACCGGGAACTTTAGCATCAAAATTTACATTCACTTTAAGGTATGGGAGGTACCGCACTAGCCCTATAATCCCTTAAATACTGACTTTGATATTTAATGCAATGTCTGACTTCAGGAAAGAGGTAAGAAATGGCTCTGCAGTAAAAGGATTTAAATAGTATCCCTAAATATAGCATTTCACACCAAACAGATGAACATATAAAGTCCAATATTGATAAAATGCATATTGCACCGCAATTATCTCTCCTTCTCCTTTACATATTGTGAGAATAGAACATGATATATTGTTCTAACACATCCCTAGTTCATACCTCACAAAACATTCAGGGGTTGGGTTCAGTGCTCCCTCTAAGGCTAGATTTTGTGAGCGGCCCAGCAGTGAAACAGTTAATTAGTGAGCCACATGCTGCAGTTAGCAAACACTATACCAGGGGTGGACAATTACCGGCCCTCTAGATGTTATGGACAACATCTCCCATGATGTTTTGCCTGCTTTATGGCAGAAAGAGCATTATGTAAGATGTAGTCCATAACATATGGAGGGCCGATAGTTGCCCACCCTTGCACTATACAATGCAAACAGCAAGGTATGGATACCTTATTAACTGTTTCACTGCACTCACACAATCTGCCCTTAGAGGGAACACTGGTTGTGTTGGACGGTACCAGAGACGTTGTCATGTGATCATGGGCAAGGCTGCATATGTTTGGGGTGGAGCCTCATGAATCTAGTCCACTTTCAGGAACCATCATAAAACAATGTAAAATGTGATACAATAAAACAAATTTTAAATTGCATGTTCCTGAAATTAATTTCTTTTATAATGCTTTAAAATAAAAGGGTATATCACAATCCTTTATAGAGACATATCTAATGATCTTCAACAGAAAATTACCATTAAAGTGTATCAGTATTTTTGTAGTTAAATCAGTTGATACATTTTGCTAAAGGATTGCGATTGACCCCTAAGTTATTAGTTGAGAGATGGTTAATACATAACAAAGATTTATTTGCTGCATAAAAGTAATGATCTTAGTCCCATAGAAAGACTTGACAGCATTATTGAGCTGTTCCTCCTCTGCTTCTCAAGCAAAGAACTGATACTGCTGCAAAAGCTAAACTGTTCAGAAGAGATGATGGAATAGCCCTTGTAATAATATTTAAGATTCATTTTTAATTTAGAACTCAACCTAAAAAACATTTTAGGGTACAACTTGATTTTTTTTTTTATATCTGTAACCTTTTGATCGCCAGAGAGGACTGGAAAGCATTGTCCTGCCAGCTAAAGTAGGCAGTAAAGCCATTGTGATTTAATAGGTTGCATATGAATAAAATATCTGGTTGTCACCTTATTTAGTTCAGTGAATTGTGACAAAATTCTCTGCTTTTTATATAGAGCAGAGCCACTTGCACATAAATTAACTACAAGTGCTCCAGGACAGCATTTTATTACATGCACACAGCTGGAAATGTAAAAATAAACAAAAGTGCGGAAAAAACAGGTAATTGGTGTGTTGCATTAAAGTTACACTGATGATGCTTTCTCTATATGATAGTATTGTGCTAGTCAAAATGATTTCACTGAACCCCAGCTGTGCTGTAAGGTGACTTGCAGATGTGATTAAATATTATGGCTGTTCACAAATAGCTTGAATGTTTAGCTGTGTCTGACCAGGAGACACAGCTAAATCAGCTGTCAATTTCACAGATCAACACTGGAAGATATTTCATTAATTCTGCAAATATTAACCCTTCAGAGCCAGGGTTCCTTTCTCCTTTTTCTTTTTTTTTTTAAACAAAATGCATGTACATTTGTAAATTATCTATATATTTTTAAAACCAAATCAGCTTTCATATGATGCATTCTTAATAGTATGTATGTTTTTGGATAAAGATATGTTGCAATAAATCTGATGAATGTGTTTAAATACTTAAAAAAAAAAAGAAGTTAAATCTTTATCAGGAAGTATATGTGTATATCTGTGTGTATATATATATCTTGGTATCTTTTGCTAAAAAGCAGGGTTGTATGCTTAGCAGCCAGCCCATTTCTGGAGCAGTATATTGCAGAAGTTTTGCAAGAATGTAATCCATTTGCAAGAGCACTAGATGGCAGTACTATTTCCTGCCACATAGTGCTTCAGCTGTCTACCTAGGTATCTCTTCAGCATTTTTAAAATGGTATGCTCTGTCTGAATCACAAAAGAAGATTTTTGGGTTTCATATCCCTTTAATATACAATCATATGTAAGGCATCTATTCAATATTATAAGAAAACAAAGTACAACTAAACCTACAGCAGCTATATCCCGTCAGTTATAAATCAGGATAATTAGTAAAATACAGGTAGCCCTCAGTTTATGCCGGGGTTAGGTTCCAGAAGGAATGGTTGTAAATCAAAACCGTTGTAAATTGAAACCCAGTTTATAATGCAAGTCAATGGGAAGTGAGGGAGTTGAGTTCCAAGCCCCTCTCAAAATTGGCATAAGTAACACCCTAATACATTATTTTTAAAGCTTTGAAATTAAGACTTTAAATGCTAAACAACATTATAAACCTAATAAAATAATCACACAACACAGACTTCACTTGCATTTTCCTGCAAACAGTTCTTTCTATGCATTCCAATTTGGACTGATTTATAGACGATCTTGTTCCTTTGAAATCTGCTCGATAGCTCAGGTCTGGTTATACTGATTAATTTCAGCTTGCTTGGCTTTGCTGCAACACAAGAGGACAGCTCCACCTACTGGCTATTTTAATAAATGCACTGCTTCTCAATGCTTTTCAATAGCAGTCACATGACTGGGAAAAAAGGTTGTTATTCTGAGATGGTGTAAATTGAATTGAGGGCCACCTGTATAGAGTACCTAAAAGCACTGACACAGAGCTTAGACATCATTATCCAAAAATACGATTCTAAATGTCTGGGAATGTAAGTGAAATTTGGATTAACTCATTTTCTCTGGGCATGTATGTTCCTTATCAGTTGAATGCTGAAATTAATGTTTTCTGTATTTTTTGCATTTGTCAGAGGAGATAAATGAGTTGTCCCTTTAACAAGAGAACTAATGCATGTACCAAAAAATCTGATTGATTCGTTCATAGCATGAAAAACATAACTTTTACACTTTTCAATATTGGTTAGTCTTCAAGGTGCTTTACTTCTCTAGCAATAACCCTTAAAGAGCCAAATAAAGACAAATAGTAATTACTTTTGCATAAAAAAACTGCTCAAAAGAAAGGAATGTCTACCCATATACAGTAGATATTAATAAAAAGTTAAATTGAAAAACCTAACTATTGTATGTATATGTATGTATTTATATAAATATATCACAGAAATAAATGATTAAACGCCAGATTGCTCGTGGCGCACTAATAGTTACACACAGGCAATATTGAGATTATCGCGCTATTTGCATGCATCGAATATAGAGCTCGTATTACAGGTTGAAAGTAAACGGGATAGCTTGAGTGCAATTGAATTTAATGCGCATCAAGATAGTGCAACCTCAGAGCTCTCGTTAACTGTTAAGCAATACCTTGTCTTAGAAAACATACAAGCAAACCTGAAATGCCCATACCCCATACCCTATACCTACCCACAAAGACTCTGCTATGGACTTTGCAGACCCTGCTCACTGGACCACATACTTTTCGTTGGATCACCTAACCCCCTTGGATTGTTCAGACTCCATCCTAAGCCTTCAGGATCCTAAAATGGGACTAAAAATGTAGGGAATGATAATAGTGTACTCATTAAGAGACTGTTCTGCTCCTAAATTACAAGTAAATATAACTATAAAAATGATTGATGGGTCAAAAGAAGGGCTAATTAACATTAACTATGTTAAGTATAAGCTTTATAAATGTGAAAGGGGGCAAGGGAAAATGTGCCTTTAAACCCCCCCCCCCCCCAGATTTAGGCAAAAAAGAGATCGTGATGCACACAGGGATGTCAGCATCAATGAATGGGAAGAGTTTAAATATCCATCATTAAAGGGATAGTAAGCACCAAAAAAATGTTAATGTTTTAAAAGAAAGATAATCCCTTTATTTACCATTCCCCAGTTTTGCATAACCAACGCTGTTATACTGATATACTTTTTACCTCTGTAATTACCTTGTATATAAGCATCTGCTGACTGCCTCCTTATCTCAGATCTTTTGATAGACTTGCATTTTAGGCAATTAGTGCTGACTCTTAACTTCACGTGCATGAGCACAGTGTTATTTATATGAAACACATAAACTAACGCCCTCTAGCTGTCAAAAACTATAAAATGCATTCAGATGAGAGACCGCTTTTAAGAGCTTAGAAATTAGCATATGAGCCTACCTAGGTTTAGCTTTCAACTAAGAATAACAAAAGAACAAAGCAAATTTGATGATAAAAGTAAATTAGAAAGTTGTTTAAAATGACATGCCCTATCTGAATCATGAAAGATCAATTTGGACTTTACTATCCCTTTAACAAAAGTTAAAGTGAGTGGACTTTATTTGTGGTTGACATGGGAGACACAAGTAGCAACTGTTAAAGCACTGCCACTTAGTACGATTGAAATGCCAAACCAATATATATTTAATCTCTTATTTTTAATACATATCAAACAAAAATAACCTATATCTCTTTAACAGAGAAACCAATCCTTACAGAAATATCAGATTAGAAAAGATGACTAAGATTAAAATCTCAGACATTAGCCATTAACCCGACAGAATATCTTCAGAGTTATCCACCACAACACTAAATACGCAAACATCAGTACAAGTAAAGAAACACAGAAACGTCTCTTGTTTTTAAACAAATACCTGAACTCATTGAGGAATCGTGAAGGTCGACTAGACATTGCAAGTTTTTTTTTTCTTTTGAGAGGGAGGAAAGAAATTAATGTCCAAAATATTATATCAGTGCCAACATATGTATGTACCAGGACAAGGTAGCTTGTAGTACAGATGCTGCATATCATTTAAAAAATTGTGGCTCACTGGCATCAAAAAAAGTAACTCAAGTGAATGCTTATGGATAGATATAAGTAAAAACACCAAAGGGGTCATTGACACACAATTCTAAAACAGAACAACATGTCCTTGCAATTTATCAAATCAAATAGTCTTCTTGAGTTCGTTTGCCATCACTCACTTAAAACCTGCTATGCCAGCATTTAAGACATTGCATTAGCAGTATTATTTTGCATTTCACTGCAAATATAATTGTTGCACACTGCTATGTGCCAATAAAAGTGCATGAAATTATCTTCCCATATCAATAAGTTATATCACGGAAAACATATTGGGAACGTAATGAAAGTGTCTGACTGTTTCAATATGCATATGATGGCTAATGAATAAAAATCAACTGTGGTAATCAATAAGCTAATCAAACTACTAAAGCAAAATAGTTTAAATAGAAATAAAAGAATAGTCACGATAATCACATACTTACATAATTATAAAACAATTGGCAAGTAATCCCTATTACTAACTATTGAAGCTCTTCACAAAGAATTAATTAAACATTCCCCATCAATTGGTAAAGATTGCTGGGGTCTTGTGTTTAATCCATAGGCAGTATAGTGTCTATTATATTTGCCTTTGAATATTAAATACTATTACATTGGGATTTGCCACAATACAGCATTATTTGTTGCTTGTTACATCTTAAACTTATAGGAAATTGTTCATAAATTTTTCCAATTTGCTCGGGATATTTTAGGAAGTTTTATATTTGCAATGTTCTTTGTCACGGTTTGGCAGTTTAACTGCTCCACAAATTCCAGCTCATTCTTTTTCACAGCTACTAATTTATAGAACATATTGGCTCAGTGGAGCGCTATTGATTTTTAGCGCACCCTGTACTTTTAATGGATAGTTTGGCTTCGCTAAACATTGCTCCAATTATAAGTAATGTGTTGCGCTTAAGTGCAATACAAAACAGCATTATAAAGAGTTAGCTCAACTGGGGACCCAAAATAAAGTGTTAAAATGTAAATGTAAAATATATTAAAATCAAGTATTTTACTCATATTAATAAGTTAAGTATATGTATTTATTATTAAAATAAATGTTTAAAAAGTAATTTAAAGGGACAGTCTACTAGAATGTTTTTTTGTTTAAAAAGATAGATAATCCCTTTATTACCCATTCTCCAGTTTTGCATAACCAACACGGTTATATTATAATATACTTTTTTTTATCTCTGTGATTACCCTGCATTTAAGCCTCTGAAGGATGCCCTCTTATCTCAGTTATTTTGACAGACTTGCATTGTATCCAATCAGTGCAGACTCATAAATAACTCCACGGGAGTGCGCACAATGTTATCTATATGGCACACATGGGTTAGCACTGTCTAGCTGTGAAAATCTGTCAAAATGCACCGAGATAGGATGCGGCCTTCAACAGCTTAGACATCAGTTTGAGCTAACCTAGGTTTAGCTTTCAATAATGAATACCAAAGAACAAAGCAAATTTGATGATAAAAGTAAAATGGTATGTTGTTTAACATTCCATGCCCTATCTGAATCATGAAAGTTTCATTTTGACTTGACTGTATATGGTATATATGACAAGATAGCAAGGTGTTGGATGGGCTCAAACATGTATATGTATATATATAAGTATACATACTTAGTGAACACACACACACACATATATACTGTATATATATATATATACACACACACATACATACATACATACATTTAAATAAATATACATATGGGTAACAATTTTAAATTGCTTTAAAACTATTATTTTATAGGTATGTATTTTGAAATGTGATGTTTAACTAAAGATATATGTGTAAAAATTACATGTTTAACATTTACAACAAAGAAAGGATACCCTTCAATATAGTTTGACTTGCTCACACATTGTCAGTACTAGAAAATAGAATTGAATGCTCGAGACGCTGAAAGGAGATTTGAGTACATTAAGTGTTCTCTGATTGTCTGATCTTGCACCTTATGTGTCAGATTACAGTTGCATTCTGCTGGGCATTGATTGTAGTTATCAGATGTAAGTAATCAAGTTCTGCACCCATACTCAGAGTCACCTGTAATCATAAAAAAATTCAGGTGGAAATGCTAAATCCCTATTCTTAGGTAAACATAGCACACAATAGCAAATGTTTACAATATCTGAAGCAACTAAAAAAAATGTCAGGTAAGGCAAATATAAACTTCATTTTATATAAATGCTTTTCAATTTGACTAACCCAATAATCATCCTTGATCAAGTTTTCCTTCTTCAAACACATCAAAGATTGCTAACTGGCACAGGGTACATAATGTATTAGTATTTCTGGCTAAATCTGAACATATACCCTGTATATGCCCACTAGAGTCCTTTAATAATAACCCTTTTGCTGCTGATAACATTTACACACCTATACTGAACTCAGTGTATATAAGTATTATTTTCAGCAACAATTGCGTAATTACGTAGGTAATTACGGGAGGTATATCCACGCACCAGAGATTGCCTGCAAACAGAGGGAGAATCCCTCAAGATGTCCAGATGTTCAATCTTTACATGCGCCAAGTTGGCTGTTATGTGCCAAATGTGCTGTTTAATATTGCTGCTGGAAAACAGAGGATGTATCCTCTATAAGTTGGAGTTGCTGTTCTACGTTTCACCCGCCAGGGGCTTTATCAATCTTTTTCAGCAGCAATATCAAACAGCAAATTTGGCGCATAACAGCTAACTTGCCGCATGTAAAGATTGAACATCTGGACATCTTGAGGGATTCTCCCTCTGTTTGCAGGCAATCTCCGGTGCATGGATATACCACCCAAACACAGCCATACAGAGGTTAACCAAAGAGAGGGCGTTCAAAGAGCACAAACAAAAAAAGGTTTTGCAACTGTTTCCAGAAAATGCCGCTTATTTATACAGCAAGGGAAAAATGTTCATATAGTGTATGAATACAGTGGTCCCACTTTGCAAAATTGTATCACAGACTGTTAACTACAACGCAAAAAAAGTGATGACACACAGATTTGGGAAATCTCACTGAGGGACTTACCCAAAGTAAAAGAATGGCAGAGACTTGTTGCCACAATTCTCTCACCAAACAAGGTACCAAAGTAACCAAACTGCACAATTTTACATTAGATTAAAGAGGTTTTAAATAAGACTCTAGAGGGAGACGTCCCTGAATTGTGTGTTGGACTTTTTATCTTGATATCAAGAAATTGTTTTCACATGCATATTTAATTTATGTTTTGATAGGAATTATATCTTAGAAAAAAATTGTGAAAAAACACTCAACTTTTTACATCTAACATTGATTTGAATTATCCTTTTTTGACACTTTTATCATGTTGCTAGATAGCGTTATTTAAATTAAGGTCTCATAGAAACAAATCATTCATACATTTGCATATCTTACCCAGATTCCTTTGCTGCATTGGAAACAGTGTAGTCAGAGAGTTTCTGGGTTTAAAGCAAGTCTTCTGACTTGTTTAGATTTGTAAATGGTTTACACAATGAGTTATTTTCTCTATATTTTGTATTTAGTGGAGGATTTTAAACTCACTTTTCGCCTCCCCATAATTTTAATTGTTGTTGAATTTGCCCCAGAAATGAACTTTACCAAGCAGTGATTTAACCTACTCCCAGCTGATGAGTGGCAATAACCACAAAACAGCTGTCCTGGGATTGGTCTAAATCACTGTACTAACCCTAGCTAAGCATTAAAGCTGTGTAATATAGTCTCTCTCTCTCTCTCTCTCTCTCTCTCTCTCTCTCTCTCTCTCCCCCTCTCTCTCTCTCTCTCTCTCTCTCCCTCTCTCTCTCTCCCCCCCCCCTCTCTCTCCCCCCCCCCCTCTCTCTCTCTCTCTCTCTCTCCCTCTCTCTCTCTCCCCCTCTCTCTCTCCCCATATATAGGCAGAGATCAGCATATAGTATTTCTAACTTGCAGTTGTTATGCTGTTGATCTCTCTTATAAGTAATGAGTGCAGTGTCTAAAAAGGAAGTGGGCAACTGGGAACATACTTATATAAACTAGTATAGTATGAGGGAATTAACTCTAACTACAAAAATAATCAGATAAAAATATGGCGGAGCTCCCTATTCTTTAATTACACTTACATTGGCTTAATGTTTTTATCAGGCAATATACTCTATCAACTAAAGCTCCAATGATTCACGTTATATAATCAAACATGCTTTACCTCAGCAAATACCATCTCAACATAACAGGTGTTTATATTAAAAGAGAAAACAAATGCGTTATGAGACAATATATAAAGGTTTACGCTGTAGACTACCTACTTTACATAGAAAATACATTTATTAGGTTGCAGGATAGCAATCACAATAGTGTCCATTTGGATGCGAGTTTAGGCATGGGACCTTACAAAAATGTATATCTTTAACTTCTAGGACATGGTCTGTTGCATTGTGAGCTGTTAATATATGTCCATTACATTGTCCTGTGGTAAGCCAAGGGAGGCAGCAAGTGTACCGCTGGTAGAAACTAACCGATCCCCAATCTGACTGCTGCTGAAGTGTCTATCTGAGGGGCCAGTATATTCTCACCTTGGCTGCAGGCTTGAAGGATGCTAGAATGTTTCCGTTTCAGATAGGCTAGTCTGTCCCTATTTAGCTCTGCCTCAACCGGTTGCCGTGGGGTGGAGATCCAAAAAGTAGCTGCTTTCTGGATACGGCTGTCCGGGCTGTTCTCCGTGAGCGCTAAGAGCAGTGGGGTCATCTTATTAGCCTGCAGGAGTGAGGTAGGTAGAGCGCCGTTGTTCTCGCCCACTTCCAAGCTGTGAGGGCTAAGATGTTGCGGGGGACTTTTGTCTTCTGATGGGCAAGCATCTGTGGTCTGGGTTTCTCCCGTGATGTCAGGCAGGGCATCTCCATTGTGAGTGAGGCACTGGATGAGTGACTGAAACTGGGCGTCCATACGCCGCTCCAGGGCTGCAAGTGCTCTCATAATTTGGTGTGCCATTTTCCCAACTAGTTACCAGACCTAGCCTACTCCTGGAGGGTGGGAATCAGGTGGGAGTCTGGGGTCTAGTATGTCAGGTCCAGTTCTATATGGAAGTGACAGTCTTTAGGGCATTATCTGCTGCACAGTGCTTCCACGTGGCAGGGAAAATGGCTGCTCCCAGACGTCCCAAGTATCAATCTGCTCATGAAATAGCTGTCTTTTCTTTCATATGTCTGCTACCCAGTAACTCCATGAAACCTGGTCTTCTCTTTGAGCTCCGGGGTAACTGAAATGTAGATTAGAGCTGGGCTGAATGGTCTAGAAGGTAAAATTATAAGCTGTTACAGCAGAGCTGTATTATAGTGCGACCGTTCAGATCCCAGGCTAGCTCCGCCCCCTATGGGGCCTGCAATTTTAAACAACTTTCCAATTTACTTTTATCATTAAATTTGCTTTGTTCCCTTGGTGATATTTTTTAAAAGCTAAACCTAGCTAGGCTCAAACTGATTTCTAAACCGTTGAAAACTGCCTCTTAGCTCAGAGCATTTTGAAAATTTTTCACAGTTAGACAGTACTAGTTAATGTGTGCCATATAGATAACATTGTGTTTACTCTTGTGGAGTTATTTAGGAGTCTGCACTGATTGGCTGAACTGCATGTCTGTCAAAAGCACTGAGGTATGGGGGCAGTCTGCAGAGGCTTAGATAAAGGTAATCACAGAGGTAAAACATATATCAATATAACTGTGCTGGTTATGCAAAACTGGTGAATGGGTAATAAAGGGATTATCTTTTTTAAACAATAAAAATTCTGGTGTAGACTGTCCCTTTAATAATAAAAGACAAATGGATAAGACTGACACACAGAATAATGCCAATTTAGTATAAATGCAAATATTGAACTCCTATGATATGGATCTAGGAGGGAACAAACTTTAAGGGACACTGAACCCATTTTTTTTTTCTTTTGTGATTCAGATAGAGCATGCAATTTTAAGCAACTTTCTAATTTACTCCTATTCTCAAATTTTCTTCATTCTCTTGGAATCTTTATTTGAAAAGCAGAAATGTAAGTTTAGATGCCGGCCCATTTTTGGTGAACAACCTTGGTTGTTCTTGCTGATTGGTGGATTAATTTAACCGACCAATAAACAAGAGCTGTCCAGGGTCTGAACCAAAAAAAAAAGCTTAGATGCCTTCTTTTTCAAATAAAGATAGCAAGAAAACGAAAAAAAATGATAATAGGAGTAAATTAGAAAGTTGCTTAAAATTGCATACTGTAGAGAGAGGAAGAGGAAGCTGGTGGGTGGAGCTCAGGCGAAAGGACGTGCAAACGCTTGTTCTCTGGTTCCCTGTAAGAGCTATTGGCAGGAAAATCCGTGCTTGAATCCCTGGTCCTTGGGGGGCTCTTCTCAAGTAAAACCCTACATACTTCCAGCACTCTAACAGTGTTATTACATCTCACTGAGCTGCTACAAGCAGCAATTCAATGGACTGACCAAAATACATTTCTCCTTCCCTGTAATCCCGGAGTCACAAACAAAGAAAGCTACAACTTATACAATTCCCCCCCCCCCTCCCACCGGTGTTGCGTGAGGGGGAAAGCAACAGAGACCTGTGCTATGTGATGCTGCGGCATTTAACCAAACAGTAGGATCCGATTCTCTGAGATCAGGCTTTGTTGCGTGGGGTTGGCTCCTTACCGTGGCTCTGGTTGGTTGGGGATTGTTCCGGTGATTGGAGTTGCCTTTCGCTTGCAGCTGGGAACATCGCTGCTGTCCGTCCGGAGGAGTAGAGACTGCACGTGATCTAGACGGGGCGGTCCTTTTCGGCCCAGACGAGGCACTCTTGCGAGACCGGGAGACACTGAGGAACGTCTGAGAGTGTGAGCTTCATCGCTGTGCGGCTGCAGTGTTTAATTGAACTTAGAGGAGGCTTGGTCCTGTCCTCGCTCCCCCCCACCGGTGCTGCGTGGGGGAGCTGTGGTCCTAAGCCGTAGTACATCCCTCAGCAGAACCGTCTCTCAAGGAATAAGTGGCCCCGAGAACAGCAACAGGTACCTGGTTAAAACTGAAGTCGTCTGGGGAAATATTTCTTTTGTTTTCTCTTTTTCTCTGGCTCAACAACCGGGTCGACTTGGCTCAGTAAAACTCCCTTTACAGGTAGTGACTGGAACTTGTCGCCAGACAAAAATAAAGGGACAGTTGAAAACCACAAGTACAAGGAGTTTAAAACTGGTTTTCAGGACTGCTCTCCATAAGAAATTTAAATGACTATCAGAGGTTGAATTGCAAAATTTGTAAAGCTGGGTACTACAAAAGTATACAGTATAGGGGTGCTCTAATGAACTTTAAGGTAGACAAATTTTAGTTCAAACTTGGAATTGTTTCTCTCTTTTTCTTCTTTTTTTTTTGGTGTTTATCTGGTACAATGTAATACCCATATTTAAATCCTGAATAAGATATCATACTTAGTTAAAGTTATATTTTGTGATTAAGGGATTGTATATCTGTTATTGATAATCGTATAGGTAAACTGAGAGGGGGGAAAGGTCAAGAGAGGGGCATACATAAACTTATGTGGTGTCTCAGCTTAATTGTAGCACCATGATTAGAAACCTTAACTTTTTCATTTAGTTTGATAGAAAGGTGTAAAGGAAGGAAGGAGGGAGGGAGAAATTTGTATTGCATGTTGATAATCGCTTACTTTGAACGGCTACGCAATTTATACTTGTGAACTCTTTTTCTTCTAATCTGAAAAAAAGTGACTTGGAAAAACAATGCCACACTAAAATCCTACTCCATTGCTAAAAGTATTTTAATCTGCTATAAGATTTTTAGGATTTTTTTGTATGATAATTACTGACCTCTGACAACAGAATCTATTGTTATTGTTGGTTTAAGTCTACCTAGGCAGCTGTGTGAAGGGGGGCTGGACAATATTGACAAGGTTAAACTAAGGGCGTAGAGAAGGCTCCCAAGATAAAATCCCCCCCTAAACAGGTAGCTCATAAAGGTTAATTGACTATATAATCCATATAAAAGTCGTATATAAAAATTGTTTTTGTATATAGTTGACTAAGAACAATAAATTGAACCTACTGGCTAAGTAAACACTAATCTCCTCAACCCTTGTGATCTGCATGACCGGGGAGTAAATTCTCTTATCACTGCACAATCTCCTTTTTTTTTTTTTTTTTTTTTTTTATTCACTACAAGCACTTACCTTCACGTTTCACGTTGCCATTTTTTTTTCCCTCTTTTTTCCCTTCGGGGTCTTTCTTCTCCCACACTACCCAGTAGAATCCTTCACTAATCACATCCCTTAATATTAACACACATAAACACGCACATTTATGGATAGATATTTCACTCCACCTGTCAGAACTTCTCCTTCGGCCATGGCAGCAAAATCAAGAGAGAAAAGAAATAAGAATACGCAAGAAACACCAGTAGAAACACAGCTCAGTAGCAATGTTTCACAGCCAAATGAACCAATTGATATACAAGCTTTAGTGTTGAGAATAACTGAAGCCTTATCTCCTAAATTCGAAGATCTGAGAAAGGAAATTAAACATGACATGAATTCTTTATCTGCAGAAATTCGTCAATTCTCCAACAGAATTTCTGAAGCAGAGCAAAGAATATCTGATTTAGAAGATACGATAGCATCACACAGTACTAAATTAATGGATATAAATTCTAAATTAACAAAAGCTGAGTTAAAAATGGAAGACTTAGAAAATCGAGCGAGAAGGAATAACCTAAGAGTAATAGGAGTACCGGAGGATAAACAATACGAGGACCTTGACAAATTACTTTCAAAAACAATCCCACACCTACTACAAATACCACAAACACAGTCACAAATGACAATTGAAAGAGTACATAGAGTAGGGTGGCGTAATACCGAAAAAGGGAATAGTCGGCCAAGACCAATTATCGCCAAAATGTTAAATTATCAGGACAAACTTACCCTGCTACAATATTTTAGGAAAAACCAACCAATATTCTTGGGTAATGCTAAAATATTGTTGTTCCAGGACTTCTCGGCTGAGACATCAGCAAAGAGAAGGGAACTGTCACCAACTTGCACTAAGTTGATTAATCAAGGGTATCAAGTTTCCTTAGTGTACCCAGCAAAACTGAAAATAACAATAGATAATAAGACCCAAGTTTTTGACACAGCTAAAGAAGCTGAAAAATATGTGGCGCAGTTCTCTCCTTTAAGTTAAAGAAAGCGGCTAGTTCAAAGGATATATTGGGTGGGGGAGAAATGAGAGATAGGGGATTAAAACAAAGGTTATTAATAAAAACATTAATTCAATAGGTGACAATCCCATGGGAAGGAAGCAAAGACAGGCAAGTAATGCGATCAAGTGGGTCCAGGGAAAGGCCCACCACAATAGTGTTAAATTCAATAAGAACTCTTATCTTTTTGCTTTTTACGGTCAGCCCATAAACAGGGTTAATGCCTCGGTCAGGGCAGTCCTGACATCCGAGGTAGCAGCGGGAAGATGGGACTCTCAAGATAGTATACTTGGGGGAGAGGTGGGGAGGGGTGAGGGGTTCCCTTGTGTTTTTTTTTTTTTTTTTTTTCTTTAAATAATGGCCACGGATGCTAGTTGTAAAATGGTTTCCTGGAATATAGGAGGCTTAACATCTCCTATTAAAAGAAAGACAATTATTTCTCATTTAAGAAAGTTAAACACAGATGTTGCCTTCCTCCAGGAAACACATATGAAAATAGAGGAAATAACTAAACTTAAAAAGTCATGGGTTCAGGAAGTTTTTGCAGCCCCAGCCCTGGGAAGAAGAGGGGGGGTAGCAATTTTAATAGGCAAAAAAATTAAGGCTGTATCTACAGTCCTTGAAATGGATCCAGGTGGGAGATTCTTAATGTTAAAGGTTATGATCGGAAAAAGCACTTATACACTTTGTAACATATATGCACCAAATACTATTGATTATAAATTCTGGGATTCTTTGCAAAATATAATACTTGCAAAAAAAGAGGGCTTGTTAATAATCGGAGGAGATTTTAACATGACCCCACAGTATGCATTAGATAGACTAAGGCAAGATGCTCGAATTTTAAGAACAAAAAAAGATAACTTGGAAAGTAAAATTTTTTCTAAATTGTTTACTAACTTAAAAGTCAAGGACATTTGGAGAATATATAATCCAGATACTAAAAGTTATACATGTCTCTCGAAGGCACATAAGACGCTCTCGAGAATTGATTTATTTTTGGTAGACGAGAAATTCTTAAACTTAAATATAGAAACTAAAATTCTGCCGGTTACAGTGTCGGACCATGCCCCGATAACCTTCGAATTATGCATACAGGATCCTAGAAACAAAAACTCACGATTTCATTTCCCAAAGTATTTGGCTACAGACCCAGAGTTTAAAACAATGCTGAGTTTGAAATTTCAAGAATATTTCGATTTAAATAGGGAGTATGCTAATCGACCAATGATATTTTGGGAAGCTGCAAAAGCAGTTTTAAGGGGGGAGATTTTAGCGTACAACATTAATAGAACAAAAAAATATAAAAAAAAGGAAGAGGATATTTCAAAAACATTACTAAACCCATATAATAATTATATATTGAATAAATCCCCTGAGACATGGGATAGTTACACGCTAGCTAAAAAGGAAAGAGATACCTTTCTCCTACACAAAACTACACAAAGGCCTAGATTTGGAGTTCGGCGGTAAAAGGGCTATTAACGCTCCGCGGCCTTTTTTCTGGCCGCACCATAAATTTAACTCTGGTATCGAGAGTTCAAACAAATGCTGCGTTAGGCTCCAAAAAAGGAGCGTAGAGCATTATTACCGCAAATGCAACTCTCGATACCAGAGTTGCTTACGGAAGCGGCCAGCCTCAAAAACGTGCTCGTGCACGATTCCCCCATAGGAAACAATGGGGCATTTTGAGCTGAAAAAAAACCTAACACCTGCAAAAAAGCAGCGTTCAGCTCCTAACGCAGCCCCATTGTTTTCTATGGGGAAACACTTCCTACGTCTGCACCTAACACCCTAACATGTACCCCGAGTCTAAACACCCCTACCCTTACACTTATTAACCCCTAATCTGCCGCCCCCGCTATCGCTGACCCCTGCATATTTTTTTTAACCCCTAATCTGCCGCTCCGTAAACCGCCGCAACCTGCGTTATCCCTATGTACCCCTAATCTGCTGCCCTAACATCGCCGACCCCTATATTATATTTATTAACCCCTAATCTGCCCCCCTCAACGTCGCCGACACCTGCCTACACTTATTAACCCCTAATCTGCCGAGCGGACCTGAGCGCTACTATAATAAAGTTATTAACCCCTAATCCGCCTCACTAACCCTATCATAAATAGTATTAACCCCTAATCTGCCCTCCCTAACATCGCCGACACCTAACTTCAATTATTAACCCCTAATCTGCCGAGCGGAGCTCACCGCTATTCTAATAAATGTATTAACCCCTAAAGCTAAGTCTAACCCTAACACTAACACCCCCTAACTTAAATATAATTTAAATCTAACGAAATAAATTAACTCTTATTAAATAAATTATTCCTATTTAAAGCTAAATACTTACCTGTAAAATAAATCCTAATATAGCTACAATATAAATTATAATTATATTATAGCTATTTTAGGATTAATATTTATTTTACAGGCAACTTTGTAATTATTTTAACCAGGTACAATAGCTATTAAATAGTTAAGAACTATTTAATAGTTACCTAGTTAAAATAATAACAAATTTACCTGTAAAATAAATCCTAACCTAAGATATAATTAAACTTAACACTACCCTATCAATAAAATAATTAAATAAACTACCTACAATTACCTACAATTAACCTAACACTACACTATCAATAAATTAATTAAACACAATTCCTACAAATAAATACAATTAAATAAACTAGCTAAAGTACAAAAAATAAAAAAGAACTAAGTTACAAAAAATAAAAAAATATTTACAAACATAAGAAAAATATTACAACAATTTTAAACTAATTACACCTACTCTAAGCCCCCTAATAAAATAACAAATCCCCCCAAAATAAAAAATTCCCTACCCTATTCTAAATTAAAAAAGTTACAAGCTCTTTTACCTTACCAGCCCTGAACAGGGCCCTTTGCGGGGCATGCCCCAAGAATTTCAGCTCTTTTGCCTGTAAAAGAATAAATACAATACCCCCCCCCCAACATTACAACCCACCACCCACATACCCCTAATCTAACCCAAACCCCCCTTAAATAAACCTAACACTAAGCCCCTGAAGATCTTCCTACCTTGTCTTCACCATCCAGGTATCACCGATCCGTCCTGGCTCCAACATCTTCATCCAACCCAAGCGGGGGTTGGCGATCCATCATCCGGTGCTGAAGAGGTCCAGAAGAGGCTCCAAAGTCTTCCTCCTATCCGGCAAGAAGAGGACATCCGGACCGGCAAACATCTTCTCCAAGCGGCATCTTCGATCTTCTTCCATCCGGTGCGGAGCGGGTCCATCTTGAAGCAGGCGACGCGGATCCATCCTCTTCTTCCGATGTCTCCCGACTAATGACGGTTCCTTTAATAGTTATTTTAGCTATTAAATAGTTCTTAACTATTTAATAGCTATTGTACCTAGTTAAAATAAATACCAAGTTGCCTGTAAAATAAATATTAATCCTAAAATAGCTATAATATAATTATAATTTATATTGTAGCTATATTAGGATTTATTTTACAGGTAAGTATTTAGCTTTAAATAGGAATCATTTATTTAATAAGAGTTAATTTATTTCGTTAGATGTAAATTATATTTAAGTTAGGGGGGTGTTAGTGTTAGGGTTAGACTTAGCTTTAGGGGTTAATACATATATTAGAATAGCGGTGAGCTCCGGTCGTCACATTAGGGGTTAATAATTGAAGTTAGGTGTCGGCGATGTTAGGGAGGGCAGATTAGGGGTTAATACTATTTATGATAGGGTTAGTGAGGCGGGTTAGGGGTTAATAACTTTATTATAGTAGCGCTCAGGTCCGCTCGGCAGATTAGAGGTTAATAAGTGTAGGCAGGTGTCGGCGACGTTGAGGGGGGCAGATTAGGGGTTAATAAATATAATATAGGGGTGGGCGGTGTTAGGGGTAGCAGATTAGGGGTACATAGGGATAACGTAGAAGGCGGCGCTTTGCGGTCGGAAGATTAGGGGTTAATTATTTTAAGTAGCTGGCGGCGACGTTGTGGGGGGGCAGGTTAGGGGTTAATAAATGTAATATAGGGGTCGGCGGGGTTAGGGGCAGCAGATTAGGGGTACATAAGTATAACGTAGGTGGCGGTCGGCAGATTAGGGGTTAAAAATTTTAATCGAGTGGCGGCGATGTGGGGGGAGCTCGGTTTAGGGGTACATAGGTAGTTTATGGGTGTTAGTGTACTTTAGGGTACAGTAGTTAAGAGCTTTATGAACCGGCGTTAGCCCAGAAAGCTCTTAACTCCTGCTATTTTCAGGCGGTATGGAAAAGTCGCGGCTGAAAAGTGAGCATTAGACCCTTTAATCACTGACTCCAAATACCAGCGGGCGGCCAAAACCAGCGTTAGGAGCCTCTAACGCTGGTTTTGACGGCTACCGCCGAACTCTAAATCTAGGCCAAAGAGAATTAAAATTACAAGCACAACTATTTAAATACGGAAACAACGCTGGCAAGCTTCTTGCCAACTTAGTTAAACAAGATAAAGGAACTACCCCAATTGAAGCTATTAAGATAGGGGATAAATTGATTACAAAGCCAGATGAAATTTTGAATGTTATGGCAGAGTATTATAAGGATCTTTACTCATTAAGGGCATCAAATAAGATGGAACGTGGGAATTTTTGGGAAAAGATCTCTTGTCCGAACTTAACAGAGGATTTAAATGAAAAAATGAATTCTCCTCTCCTATTACCGAGGCAGAGGTTAGGAAGAGTATTGAAGATATGCCTATTAATAAAACGTCAGGCCCTGATGGGCTGCCAAGTGAATTTTATAAAATAATATCGCCATTGATAGTTCCGCATTTGACAAGGCTATTTAACAGCATGTACATTAAGGGTAACCTGCCCTCTGCTAGTTTTGCCGCTTCTTATAAAATACTATTACTAAAACCAGAAAAAGACCTAACTCAGAAAGAATCATACAGGCCAACAGCTTTGTTAAATGCGGACAATAAACTTATGACTTCCATCCTCGCCCGAAGAATGCAATCCCTTTTACCATTTATAATACACAAAGACCAAGCTGTTTTTTTGATGAATAGAAACTCCTCAGCTAAAATTCGAGAGTTGTTTCTTACTATTGACTATCTCTCAGACTCAAATAAGTGCCAAGTGGGAGATCAGCATAGTCATGATAAGGCTGTTATCACAATCGATGCTGAGAAGGCATTCGATTCAGTTCATCATGACCATCTCCTCCATACGCTAGGTCAGTTTGGTTTTAAGGGCCAATTTCCTAAATTTATTAAAAATCTTTACAGCAATGCATCTACAAGGTTAATAGTGAATGCCAGACAATCATCAGATATATTTCTAGCAAGGGGCACAAGGCAGGGATGTCCTCTTTCTCCCTTGCTCTTTAACGTAGCAATTGAACCCCTTGCGATCTTGATTAGACAGGAAATTGAAGGAATAGAAATAGGCAATAGAGAACTCAAAATCGCATTGTATGCTGACGACGTCTTAATTTACATAAGAGAAACTCAGACAAATTTACCTAAGTTATTGTCAATTATAAATCAGTTTAGTATGTTCTCAGGCTATAAAATAAATCCATCAAAATCCGAATTATTTTGGTTAAAAAGACCTGATCAATTGGAGAAAAATATACCATTTAAAATTGTTAAAGAATCATTTAGATACTTAGGTATCATAATTTCACTAACACCTGAGAAGTGGTATAGTCTTAATATTCCACCAATTTTAAAGAGAATAGTTAGCACAATGAAAAACTGGCAGAATCTTCCCATCTCACTTTCAGGGCGTATTGCCTTGTATAAAATGATTCTATTTCCAAAAATTTTATATATTATTCAAAATGTTCCAGTTCTTTTGAAAGTTAAAGATGTCAAGGTTTTAAACATGGCCCTCAGAAAATTTATATGGCAAGGCAAAAAGCCTAGAATTGCGTTAGATAAACTTAGCTTATCGCAAAAAGTAGGAGGCCTTGCCTTACCAGATCTCTACTTATACAATCTGGCGGGTTTGGCTCGAATTGTAGTTGATTGGATCTCCCTTAAAGATTATGTAACGGACAATGATCTAGAAAGAAATATAACTTCTCCATATCTTCCAACAGCACTAATACATATCGAATTGGATGAGTTACCAAGGGAAATTAAGAATCTTAAAGCTATTATTACCCCAATTAAAGCTTGGTCAAAGATATGTAATCTGTTAAAAATAGATAAAAAAAATCTCCAAGTATCTACCATTGAAAGGGAATCCCCATCTAACAATGGGCTTACAATCAACCCCATTGCAAAGATGGCAAGTGGCGGGTTTAGACAAAGTAATACAACTAATTGATATTTCAGGGAGGTCCATTAAAACATTTGCCGACCTGAGAACGGAGTTTGATATCTCCCAAAAGGAATTTTATGTCTATTTACAGGCAAGACATTATACTTGGAAACTGATAAATCATTCAGGATGGGATTGGTCACTAGGACCATTGGAGAACTGGCTGAATCAGGTTAAAAAGGGACGGTTAACAATTACGTATTGTTATCAAATTCTGAATTCAGAAAAAGGGAGGAATAATATATTAAGAATTGAGTCTAGATGGGCGCCTAACTTAGCTCAGGAGCAGACTGAGGCAGATCATATCCAAACATCATTATTAGAAGTTAGACGAACAACTCTTTCTGCAACCTGGTGAGAATCCCATATAAAACTCTTATACGTGACCTATTTTACCCCTGAAAAAGGACATAGATGGGGGAACCTTCAATTTAATAAATGCCCGAAATGTTTATTAAAGGCGGCTAATTTAAAACATATGATATGGGATTGTCCAAAATTAAAATCGACATGGAAGAAGTTGGAATATTGGTTAAACAAAAGGGTTGGAGTCTCCCACCTGGACCTATCATTTACAAAGATAATATTTCTTAGGTTAGATCCAAGAATTCTATCAGATAAAAAAAAAATCGTTAACGTGGCCATATTAGCAACTAGGTATATGATCTTCAAAAAATGGAAGGAGGTGTCTGCTCCATCTATCCCAGAAATTATTAATTCTATAAAAAAACAATGCATACTTGAACAATATAATACAAAACTGTACGATACAAATAGTGTGTGTAACTTTTTTCAAAAATGGTCTGCATTTATAAAAACCTTGCCAAAAAAAGAAATTGATCATTTAATTTACCCATTTAGACACTCAGAACTAGTCATTTTGGGAGTATGGTAAAAAATAATATAACATACAAATGGAGTTATATAATTTTTATTTATTTTTTTAATTTTTTTTATTGCCTGGACGTCTATATCCCTAAAGTGAAGGAAGCACCTTTAAACCAACCAATGTACTCCAAAAAACCTCATAATGGAGCCAATCTTTTACAACAGTTGGCAAACAAGATGAATGTGCATTTTAATTCCCTCGCAAGAACATTGAAGGGCGAGCATAGCGACATACCTGAAGAAAAAGCAGCCGGTACCCTAACTCAAACTTTCTCTGCCTCGCGTGAAGGGAAGGAACAAGTCAGACCCCCTGCTGTTGATTCCGAGGAGCAAGCTGAGATGGACGGACAGCATGGTAACGAGATAACCCCAGACATGGCGACATGTACCGAGTACTCCGTGGTGACGGGGGTACATCCTGATCACATGGTGGACTCAGAGAGACTGACTTTTGGCCTTCTAGCGATGCGGCGGGTCGCCTAAGGACACCAGGCTCGGATTGGCTCTGGGTTACAGCTTTTGACTATCGCACCGCCAAATAAAGCTCCCGCTGCATATATATCATGTTCGGACCTCCCGGGATGTAGAGAATTTTATAGAGATTCCAGCCTATTTTTACACTCTGAGAGCACCAAGCAACTACTAGGAACCAACTATGCACTCGCTTTGAAAACTGACTGCAGTCCTTTAATATTTCAGCTTTCTCCATGGAGGACCTTGATACCCGTAGGCGTAGAACCTAACCCGCCATTCCTAACCCGTGGTATAAGGTAGTTGATAAGTCTGTTTTGTATACATGATACAGAGAATTCTGTCTCTATTTGGGACTGTTGCACCATATGCTTGCATTGTACACTTTACTTGAGACTGTACATCTTGGCTCCTTTCACCCGGAAAATGTTTAATATGTTTATGCTGTATTATATTATCATTTTTCTTATATGAGGTCTTCAGTCCCCCTATTGTACTCTCTTAGGTTCCTCAATTATTATAACCCTGGCGACAGTTCGCTAGTAATTTATTAAAGAGTTGTATATGTTATGTTCCAAGTTTCCCACTTAGGTTAAAGTTACCTATGAGAATCCGATGTTTTACACTCTGACTTGTCTATAACATTCTCTTTGCTTATATGTCTTAGCCCTATATTGCGGTATCTTATTAGTCTCACTAGTGCTATTACTATGCTCTAGGTACACTTTTAGTCTAGGCCCTTAACTGTACAGAGTACTTTTCTCTAGTGTACCTGCAGTATATATAACTGATACAGAGCGTCCTACGATGTTAACCTTTATACTGTGCCTATCTTACAATGATTATCCTAGCTACTTAATACAACAACTAATATGTTCAAAATCTGTCTTTAAGCAATTTTCTACATACGTGATTCATTGTCACACAGGTATCACTTTTGATGCAAGAATATATGCACATATTCTTTGATGATTGGACTGCTGTCGTGTTAAAATGTTTCCTCATTTATATTATGTCAGCTTGCAGTCCTTTGCTATCGTACTTACCTTTGTTTAATTTTCTATATGGATAATATTAGACAAGCGGTATTTTTTTTTTTTAATAGAAGTTCCAGATGCCAAGCAATTTCTAAGGCAGTTATACATGTTTTAATTCTATGTGTTTATAATGTTATTTTGGAGAGGTACCAGCAGCAGTGGCCCTAACTTTCTCTATTATAGCCTTCAGGTTATATGTCTATGCCAAGTTAATACATTTACTCCCTGTATATGCACTACAAATATTATGAGGACTGTATGGTTTGTTTGTTTTTTAGCAGATATTTAGTTGTGGAGTCTGTAATGTTTCCCCAAGGCACATTAAATATATTAGCTATCACCCTCCAGCAGTTTACTGCTTTAGGACAACAACTCTACATTTGGCTCAATTAACCCCTATAGCTCAACGGGTATTAACTTTACTATATGTCCCCATATCTAATTCTATTACAGAAGGCATTTCTAGGCTAACAATCTATTATGTATTTATAATATAACCTGGAGCTGTTCCTAGGCTAGTAAACTAGATTAG
Organism: Bombina bombina; assembly: GCF_027579735.1. NCBI lineage: Eukaryota > Metazoa > Chordata > Amphibia > Anura > Bombinatoridae > Bombina > Bombina bombina. Next base: position 124,299,005 of record NC_069501.1, read on the forward strand.
GCACCCCTACCCCTATACCCTTGCTATATATCCTCTATTTATTTCTTCCAGCACAATTTCCCCTATGGTAACCATAGAAGGCTCCACCCCCCCTCCCCTTCCCCCCTTAACTCAAAGCGGCTCTTGTCCGCTGAGCTCCCTTAATATAAAGGCCCACTTGAGGCCCCTTAATTAGTTATTCATCATAACCACCCCTAAATATAAAAATAGAGGTTTCAGGTATCTACTTTTTTAACAATCAGCTTATTTTTTCTTCTGTACATATATTTGAATTGTATACTAGGAAAATGCTGCCATTCCTTTTACAACATTTATTGTTTGTTTTCTCTTCTAATGCACAAAACCTCAATAAAAAAAAAATTCAAAAAAAAAAAAAGTGACAAATGACTTGTTTAAGATAAAATATGTCATACAATACCTGCATAAAGGGGTTATTTATTTAATTGAATGTGGGTGTGGTTTTCAGTATATAGGTCAGACATCAAGCAGTCTGAGGAAAAGAATAAGAGAACATTTTCTCTTAATTAAAGAGTATATTCCCATATATAAACATTTTAAAGATTACTATAATAGTAGCAACAAGAGTTTTAGAAATACGGGCGTATTCAAGGTTCCCAAACAATGGAGAGTTGGAGTCTTTTAAGAAAAAAATATTATCTGTTGAATCTAAATGGATATTTCTTCTAGACTACGTATTTCCTAGAGGTCTGAATGCTGATGTAGAAATGTTTCATCTTTTATGAAAGATTTTCTTTATCTTCTGTGACTGTTTTAGATTTATGTTTTATTTTTTTATACTCTTTCTGTTTTTATATTCATGTTTTTACATTCATGGTATATATACCATGCTTTTATTATAATTTAATTTTATGCTTATATTATGTATTTATATTACATTCTAATATGTTTTTTAGTTATATTTGCATATCCTAGTGGGTTGCTCTAGTTGCATGTATTGAATTTACTAATTCTGGACCTGGTTATTTCCATTAGCTTGTCCAATATAAATTGTTCTTTTTCATATTGTTTTATTATACTAATGTTTTATTGTACTAATTTATTTTTAACTGCTTACCCTTTTAACCGGAATTATATTCTCTTGTCAAATCAGATATATGTCAATTATAATAAGCTCATATGATTTTTACCTTTAATTAAAACATCTATAGTATCTTTCTACTTAACAAGGTAGCAATATACTTTTTTATTATTTTATAACCTGTTCCATTTTGATGTTAGTTTAATTGACATTCAATATGCATATATGTTTTTATATTTCTTATATTTTTATAACTCATATTTTTGTATTTAATAGCGCCACTTATATAATGTTATCATCTTTTTAAAATATCCCCAGTCGATATTTAGGGGACTAAAAACCCCATGATGCTGTTCACGCAAGTGGAAGTACCATAATTGGTAAACTGAAAATGATGCAATAACGCCACCAGAAATGACGCCACATCCAGCGACAATGGTGACAGCATCAGAATCATATCAGTTGACTCGCTAAAAACTGTGCTTTTTTTGGCACCAGTCCTTAATCGAAAATGTCCCACTATTGGTCTTTTATGTCCATTTAAAGGGACAGTCTACTCTAGAATTTGTATTGTTTAAAAAAATAGATAATCCCCTTATTACCCATTCCCCAGTTTTGCATAACCAACAGTTATATTAATACACTTTTTACCTCTGTGATTACCTTATATCTAAGCCTCTGCAGACTGTCCCTTTTTTTCAGTTCTTTTGACAGACTTGCATTTTAGCCAATCAGTGCTGACTCCAAGGTAACTCCACGTGCATGAGCACAATGTTATCTATATGGAACACATTAACTAACACCCTCTAGCTGTGGAAAAATGTCAAAATGCATTCAGAAATGAGACGGCCTTAAGGGGCTAAGAAATTAGCATATGAGCCTACCTAGGTTTAGCTTTCAACTAAGAATACCAAGTGAACAAAGAATTGATGATAAAAGTAAATTGGAAAGTTGTTTAGAATTATATGTCCTATCTGAATCATGAAAGTTTATTTTTGACTAGACTGACCCTTTAAGCATCTTTTTTCTGAGTACTCTGTAGTCTTCAGAAAGGCCCGGTTCGTGGAACGAAACACGTTAGCTCTAAGAGTATCTTAGCAGAATATTATTTTCGATAAGCAGAACCTATAATTAGTTCTTTGCATTTTTTCACTTTCAGATTTTCTCTATTTTCTTTTAGGCACATATATTTATTTCATCCAAGGATCACAGAGGATCGTTATATTCTAATATTTGGATTTTACACACAGTGCCACTTATATATAGTTTGTGAAGACATCTATAATTGACACTTTGAAGCGACTTTTTTTCATGGACTACACATATACACTAGTCTATTTTTTCTTCTTCTTCTGGATCAGTTTTTTTTTGTTTATTATATGTGCATTTATATTATATTGACACTATGATTTGTGTCGATCTTATCCGCTTGTTTATTATTAAAGACTGTTATATTTTTATTATTTATCCAATGTTTATTTTCAATTTTATAATTCATTTATTATTCTAATGGTTTATTTAATTTATTATTTTAATGGTTTATTTGTTTACACTTTAGCCTTTTTGTAGTACTCTCCCCATATGAATATAGAGCTATATTTCAGCCCCCTTCAAAAACTGACATAAAAAAATTATAATATATTTAAAGCTCTCAAATGCATGACCTGAAAATAAATACTAATTTCTGTTCTAAAATTATTTTATATATATTTGTGAACATTATAATAAAACTTATTTAAAAAAGTTATATATTTTATATTATATATTAATTGACACCAATTATTGATATATTGTAAACATTAATTATTTTTAATTCCTGTGCAAAAATTGTCTTAATAGTCTCTCACAATGCTTCAGATAATTGTGTATTGCTGGTAATTCATCAACCCAGGAAATGGCTTTGGTTAGAGATGTTATTTAATTTTATAACAAATGTTGAATTTAACACATTTTTTGTAATTCATTAAATTTGATCAAATCCAAATAACAGATAGCCATTTAAACAAAATAACAAATAAATGCATGCACATATGAATTAAATGCGTTCTTGAATTTGCTTTTTGTTCATTCATTCAATGCCTGCTGTTAAATTATGTAAAGAGGCAGTTGTTCAATAAAAAATCACAAGAGGCCGAGAGTCAGGTTCGTTTCACAAGGAATTTTTGCAGGCAATAATCTTGCCCATCCCTAAGTCAAACAAAGATCCTTCTCAGTGTACCAGTTATAGGTTGATCTCATTGATCAATGGCGATGTAAAGTTATATGCAAAACTTTGGGCTAATCGCCTCAATAGCCTACTCCCGAAGGTGATACACACGGACCAGGTCGGATTCACTTTTGGTAGAGAGGGACCAGATAGTTCTCGAAAAATGCTTGACATTCTTACAGAGGCTTCCCGATTGAAGTTGCCCATGCTGGCCCTGTCATTAGACGCAGAGAAGGCGTTCGACAGGGTCAGATGGGACTACTTGTGGTACACGCTTGCTCAGTTTGGCTTACCAGGTGAGGTGATTATGGCAATTCGAGCCCTGTACTCTTGTCCCTCTGTGGTGGTTAAGGGCCTAGGATTCACCTCCCCGGAAGTATATATCACTAATGGTACTAGACAGGGGTGCCCCCTGTTGCCCCTAATTTTTACCATGGCTATTGAACCTTTGGCCCAAGCTATTAGACATTCCCACATGATACGAGGTGTTCAGTTTGGAAGAGAGGTTGCGAAGATAACATTGTTCGTGGACGACGTGACATTATTTCTAACAAACCCACTAGGCTCCTTGCCTGCTCTTTTTGATCTTATTTCCGAGTTCGGGGGCCCATAGCTATTACAGGGTCAATGTTTCCAAAACTGAGGCTTTGCCTGTTAATATCCCGGCATTTGAACTAGATGTTCTGTGAACGTCATATTCTTTTCAGTGGTCACAAACCACCATTTGACATTTAGGAGTGCAGCTTGGCCCGGACCCGAAGTTAGTAGTCACCGTGAATTACTCAGACATTAGGGAAGTTACTGAGCTTACCACCTCCTGGAGTCTTAAGGAGATCTCATGGTTAGGCCGTATAGCATCCTTCAAAATGACGATCCTACCCAAAAGTCTTTACTACTTTCGCTGTATTCCTCTTAATGTTCCTAGAATAGGATAGATAGATAAACTCCAATCCCTTGGACAAAGTTACATTTGGGGCAAGTCTAAGCCATGTATTGCAGCAAAAATACTTCAGAAAAAAATATGAGCAGGGAGGAGTAGCTATGCCTAGCATACGCGGTTATTACGAAGCTGCCAGGCTCTCTCATGTTTCGGCATGGGCGGACAAGGGTGAGCCACAGGGGTGGAAGAGCAAAGAGGCCTTGGACCTCCCCGTGGGCTTGAGCTTAGCTGATTTACCCTGGATTCTTGACTACCGGCTAGACACTCTGGGAATTAAGAATATTATTGTCAGAGATACTCTAAAAGCTTGGCATACTCTTAGGAATCTGCATGAAATTGCCCCGCATCCATCTCCTATACATTCTTTACCAGACTTACTGGCAGCCCTGCCTGATACACACGTACTACAGTGGGGTGAGTGGTACTTGAGACTGGTCTCCCACTTATACTCCTCGGGCACTCTCCTCACTCCGAACAACATAGGATCTATCATTCCAGACCCCCCTCTATGGGCCACATTTGAATACTCTAGACTCTATGCTTTCTTGGTATCTTGGGGATTCCCCAAAGTCCTTAATAGACCCCTGACTAACTGGGAAAAAGTGTGGCAGCTCACTGTCAAGACTCCTAGACTTATATCTTTCCACTATAATCTCTTACAGACGTCCACAAACAAGGACAGACCCTGGCAACTTAGGGCCTGGGAGGAAGACTTATCTGAGATTGCTCTATTACATATGTTCCCACGAAATGTCCCGACTCCCCTATCTAAACTGATAATCTTTGTTCTCGCAGCCATGAAATTGGCGTTAGCGAGAGCATGGAAGCAGCCTCAGCCCCCGGATATTACAGCTGTCACCTCCATAATGCAGATGTATGCCAAAATGGAACAAAGTTTCTACTTTAACATGGATAAAAAAGACCTCTATTGGCAGATTTGGGAGCCCTGGTTTAACTATCAGGAAGACCGTAGGCAAACATGCAGACAGGTTGTGGCCCCTGGACATCCCCAATAATGTAACTAAACTTTAAAATTAGATGCTAATCTGCTACCTAGCTGAGGACCCCCGCCTACTCCATCTTCTCTTTGAAATTTGACTAATACCCTACCCCTTTATTTTCTATACCCTCCCTTCCCCCCCTCCTCTTCCCCCCCATAATATATGACCTGTTATTACCTGCCCTACCTCTTACCCTTTTCTCGTCTTACCTTTCTTGGACCAGCCTCCCCGCCTGGAGATGCGCACTAAGGTTACTGGAAGAAGTATGTCAACACCTATTTATTGGCTTACTTTCTGAACCCTCTATAAGATTTAGTTACTATTTATGACTGGTATATTACTCTAGTCTCTACAGCTAAGATTTATTAATAACTATTACTCACTTTCTGTGACCTCCCAAATAGAGGAGACTGTATGTATGTATGATATAATATCTTGATGGTCCATGTATACATGTCTATAGACAGTTGTATTATGTTGTATTATGTCTAGTGAGCGAACATTGTTTGACATATGATTGTATTATGTCTAGTGAGCAAACATTGTTTGACATATGATTGTAAAAGGAATTATTGAACCTATTGTTGTTATTAACAAGTTTATTTTGCAATAAAAATTATATTGAAAAAAAAAATCACAAGAGGAGCAGCCTCCAGCCTGGCAGTAATGGGTTTATTAGCAGGAACTTAGTAACCTCATTGTGCCATTGTTATATGGTTCAAATAAAAGTAAAAGTGTCAAAATTGCTGGACAGGGCAATGATTTTTCTCCAATCTAAGGTTATAAATATGTAGCTCATATTTTGTCAGCCCTCAAAAAATGCTGACATCATGAGTTGGAGAACAGGCGAGACCAATGTTGCATTGGGCTTTGTAGAGGTGGAGCTGCCAACACTGCCAAGGTCTTTTGAGATGGGGAATTTGTTTGTATGCTTAGCAGATTACTGGTCACTTCCATGGCAGTGTGAAGACTAGCCAGATGATGAGGGAGAAACAAGAGAGGGTGGGTCTTCCTCAGCACTGCCTTTATCTAGATGTGGCAACATGGGGGAACTCCAATTTTGGTGATATTAGAGCCGATCCTTGATTGGTAGAGGGCACTAAATAAATAATGTCCCTTTTGACCAGAGAAGAATGAAAGATGATTTTGTAGGTGGTGACAGTCTTCAGGCCATTCAAATGAAAACCTATGCCTAGCCCAATGCAAACCTGTGCTAGATAATTCCTCAGTTTACTCACCTGGTCAAAAAATGCATATCTTCCTAGATGGAAGCCACTTTGCTAAGATACCACACTCATGAGAACTTAGTAGATAACAGTCCATAGCCAATACTGGATACCCTGTGTGAGCCAAGGGTGAAGGTAATACACAATGTACTTAGAGACTTAGAGGAACAGAGAAGCTATTCCACAATGTGCATGAGTGTGAAATAAAAAGGCCTATGGTGAAAGAGGGAGAAAAGCATGAGCTTGACATCAGAAGAAGCTCCTTACAGGAGCTGTAAAATCTCTAGGCAACTGTTTTTTCTCATCTTCTTTTCATATATGCATGCATGTGGTGAGATCCGTCAGACTAGAGCAGCAGTATTTTGGTCTAACATCCTGGTTAGGACCACCCTTACCCCAAGAAGTGACAGTAGAACATTTGAGATGGTGAAAGTATATCTCATGGAACCTTGATTGCCTCATACTTCTTATCCATATAGGGAGATGCTTTAATTTCCACTGAGCAGCATCCATAGTGAGAGTTTTTTTAATTGCTGACAATATTCTGCACCCTTAGTGGCCAGAGCTGTGCAATGTTAAATACAAGCAGTGTATGCGGTCTGGCGGATATGTGTGCGGTAGCAAATAATGTCCTCCCAAACTTTAATAAATGGAGTTGGTGATGCTATATTGACATCATTATTAAATTAGTTCATTAACTTATTTTGATATAGTGAAACAATCAGAATGTGCATTACTGTAATTGACAATACAGTTATAGTTGATAAAACAAGAAGAGATTTACAAACCAATTGATTTTAGTGTAAAAATACATTAGTTATATAGTAGTTAACCTAGTATAAAAATATATTAATTATATAGTAGTAAACCCAGAATAGATTTCCCCCATTTTAAAATAATGGTAAATGAACATTGTAATTAACTAATTTGATGATTAATTTTGTGCAATCTGAAACAGCATATTAACAAATATTGTTTTAAACTATTCTTTTAAAACCTTTGGAACAGATGATTCCTCCACAATAATGAATTTTCCCATGTACATCCTGATCATGGCTTCAAGTCAATCTTTAAGATGATATATAAATCAGGGAGATGTGTTAAGCAATTCCTGTTAACAATTTAAAGGGACATACAATTGCAAAAATAAAATGCTCTAATATTCCAGAGTATTGTATTATTGCTCTGTTGCTTGCTCAAAACTATGTCTTTAACCACCTGCAAATAGATTAAACACATAGTTAAAGTCAGCTCCAGAGCAGCATTGCACCACTTGGAGCTAGTTGAGCAACTGCTGAGCCAATAGCAAGAGACAAATGTCTGTAGTCAGTCACCAATAACTAGCTAGTTTCACTTTCATTCTCACAAACAGGTCCTGTACACCAAACATCAGTTTATGCAGCATCTACATGTTCAGCATGAAAGCATTGATTTTACTAATTGCTGACTAGTATGTTCGTTGTCTTTTTATAGGCCCCTGGTGTGTTAAGTACAGAGAGAAAACTTATAGTGTGAAAGTTTAGTGAAAAAATTAATAAGAATCCAGTTTTGACTCTTAATTTTGTTTCCATTGCCCATCTGAAAGTTTTCACAGCAAATCAGAAAGTGACATTGTTTGCATAAGTCCTCTTTAACAGGCCAAAAGTAAATGTAGAAAAGAGTAAACGTCCCATGTGCCTTAAGGGGGCACTGTAAACCATAACATTACTTGTCCTATTACAGGACATAAAACCAATCACAATATATAAAATGAACTAAAAGTTGTGAAAACGATAAAAAAACAATAAAAATTGGTAACAAAAAGTCTTAAAAGTCCAACAGATGTATGCTGTGTAAATATAAACACCACGAGTCAGCTCCTCCTCATGCTAGTTGGTCTGGCAAAGGGTTATCTGGAATGGAAAGAAAAAGGGTGCTTCATAGTGCAGAAAGTTTCAAAGCATATATTGATCAGAATAAAAACTCCAAAAGGGTACTCACAATGTATAAAGCACTATGGATAAGTGCTAGTAGAGCAAGCTGGGTCGCAACAGTCTCCAGCTGACTGGTCATCTGGGCTTCACAGGCAATCAGGATCCCTCTCAATGCAGGGCTGGCTGATTTCTTGTGTTTGTCAGACAGTCTGGGTTCCAATCAGTTGGAGGGGTTAAAAGTAATCCCTATAAATCACAGTAGATAGTTGCAACTTGGGAGTCATCTGGAGATGCATTGCAGATTATGGCTGCCGCCTGCCTAGTGCCAAGTCCTTCCCTGAATCCCTCATCACCTCACCTGAGTCACCATGCTGCCACCACCACACGACACGTGTCCACACGCCGACTGAACAGCTATTTCCTCCCTGCCTGCTGTCGCTTCTAACTTTAGGGATTCATAGGGATTACTTTTAACCCCTCATACTTAGTGGAACCCAGACTGTGTGCCAAACACAAGAGGCCATCCAGCCCTGCATTTAGAGGGATCCTGATTGGCTATGAAGCCTAGGTTGCCAGTCAGCTGGAGGCTGTTGAGATCCAGATTGCTCTACTAGCACTTATCCATCCACAGTGCTTTATTCATTGTGAGTACCCTTTTGGGAATTTTTATTCTGATCAATATATGGTTTGAAACTTCCTGCACCATGAGGTGCCCTTTCCATTCCAAATGTAGAAAAGTACCCAGAGTTTGAGAATGGGCTAGACAGTAACATTGTCCCAACATGTTGAGCAAAACCCAGGTTTTGACTCTCAAAAAGATGGAAACTGAGAGTAAAAAATACTGTAGAACAGTCTGGTGTACTGGGTCACAACATAACAAACTGGCAGACCATATAACAAGGTGGACTGCAAAGTACCAAATCTTCAAGCAGGAGAGGAGTCAAGTGCAGGAAAAGGTAGAATTCTAGGTGGTAAAATGTTCTAGATCATATGGCAAGAAGGTAATTAGATACAGTCCAGGAGGTAAGATGCAGGCGACACGCAAAGGGAAATCCAAAGACAAGCTGAGGTCAGCAACAGAATAACAATAAGTAGTAATAGTGCGCTCAGGAACTAAACTGATCCTATTCACGGGTAACAAGTAAGAGTCACACTTTTTAAGTGATTTGGCGTAGTAGGAAAAGTGGACGCACTATAAAGAAAGAATAAACAGGTAGATTATGAGTTATGCGCGCTAGAGGGTTTCTAACGAACGCAACAAAATGTGTTATTTCACCCTCCATAGCGCTGCCATTACAAGTTTTGAAACAGCCGGCTTGTGCATGCGATATGGTTCCGTTGAGCTCAATACCGCACCGCACAAAATACAAGCGCTGTTTTGATGTGCTTGTGCACGCTTTCCCCATAGACTTCAATGGGGTTAGAAAAAAACACCTGCGATCGCAGAATGAAAAGCTCCGTAAAGCAGCCCCATTGATGTCTATGGGAAAAAAAAGTTACATTTAAAACTAACACCCTAAAATAAACCCCACGTCTAAACACCCCTAATATGCTGCCCCTGACATTGTCGACACATACATAATGTTATTAACCCCTAATCTGCCGCTCCCGATCACCGCCACACCTAAATAAATCTATTAACCCCTAATCTGCCACTACCGATATCACCACCACTATACTAAAATTATTAACCCCTACTCCCCCGCACCCCAACATCGCCCACACTATAATAAATATATTAACCCCTATTCCGCCACTCCCTGACATCGCCGCCTCTAAATAAAGTTATTAACCCCTAAACCTCTGGCCTCCCACTTCACTACAACTAGATAAACCTATTAACCCCTAAACCACCAGCCCCCACCTCGCACCAACCTAAATTAAACTATTAACCCCTAAACCTAACCCTAACCCTAAACTTAACCCTAACCCTTACCATAACCCTAACACCCCCTAACTTTAACATAATTAAAATAGAGTTTAATTAAAGTTACAATTATTAACTAAAACCTATTTAAAACTAAATACATACTTACCTGTGAAATAAAACCTAAGGTAGATACAATATAACTAATAGTTAAATTGTAGCTAGCTTAGGTTTTATTTTTATTTCACAGGTAAGTTTGTATGTAGGTAGACTAGTTAGTAAACAGTTATTAACTATTTACTAACTACCTAGTTAAAATAAATACAAACTTACCTGTGAAATAAAACCTAAGCTTCCTTACACTAAAACCTAACATCACAAAAAATAAAAAACACTAAAATTACAAAAAATAAAAAACCTACCATTACAAAAAATTAAAAACACGAAAATTGCTAAAAATAAAAAACCTACCATTACAAAAAATAACAAACAAAATTATCCAAAACAATAAAAGGGCCTTTTGTAGGGCATTGCCCTAAATATAACAGCTCCTTTCCTACAAAAGAAAAACAAACACCCCCTAACAGTATACAAACCCCAACTCCCTAAACCCACAAAATAAAAATAAATTAAAACCTAATCTTAAAAGGTCATTTGCATGGACATTGCCCTTAAAAGGGCATTCAGCTCATTTTCCTGCCCTTAAAAGGGCATCCAGCTCTTTTATGAAATGCCCAACCCCTAATTAAAAAATAAAACCCACCCCAAAACGAAAAAAAATTTACACAAAATAACAAATGAATTATCCAAAATAATAAAAATTATTCCTATTCTAATACCTATTCTAATACCCATTTAAAAAAAAAAAAACCCCAAAATAAAAGAAACCTAATCTAGAATAAACTACTAATAGCCCTTAAAATGGCCTTTTGTAGGGCATTGCCCTAAAGATATCAGCTCTTTTTCTAAAAAAAATTTATCAAAATAACAAGAGTATTGCATTGAGCAATGATACTTTTTTATTGGACTAACTATACATTTATAAGTCCAATAAAAAAGTATCATTGCTCAATGCAATACTCTTGTTATTTTGATATCTAAATCTCTGGACTAACACGGCTACTCCAATCAACGTAAAATAAAATACAAAGACCCAATAACATTACAATCCCCCACCCCCCAAACCTACAAAATAAAAAAAACTATCTAAAAAAACCTAATCTACCCCTTGCCCTGAAAAGGGCATTTGTATGGGCATGGTCATTTAGCTCTTTTTTTTTCTTGCCCTTAGAAGGGCATTTAGCTCTTTTAAGAAATGCCCAACCCCTAATCTATAAAAAAAAAAAAAACACCCAAAAAACCTAACACTAACCCCTCTTTAGGTACTCACAGTTGCTGAAGTCTCGCTTGAAGGATCTTCATCCCGGCAGTTCCACCTTCATCTAGGCGGCTCCATCTTCCTCCAGGCGAAATCTTCTATCTTCATCATCCTGGCTGTGTCTTCTATCTTCAACCCAGCGGCGCGGAGCGGGTCCATCCTGAAGACATCCGGCGCGGAGCATCCTCTTCAAATAGCCAATAGGATGAGAGATTCTGAAATTCTATTTGCTGTTCAAATCAGCCAATAGAATTTCAGTAGCTCTCATCCTATTGGCTGATTTGAACAGCCAATAGGATTTCAGTAGCTCTCATCCTATTGGCTGATTTGAATTTCCAAAATCAAATCAGCCAATAGGAATGCAAGGGACGCCATTTTGAATCGCTTCCCTTGCATTGAATATTCAGTATACGGCAGCGACCGTATGAAGAGGATGTTCCTCGCCGGATGTCTTCAGGATGGACCCGCTCCACGCCGCCGGGATGTAGAAGATGTCGCATGGATGATGATGGAGCCCCCTGGATGAAGATGGAGCCGCCGGGATGAAGATCCTTCAAGTGGGACTTCAGCAATTGTGAGTACCTAAAGAGGAGTTAGTGTTAGGTTTTTTGTGTTAGGTTTTTTTAAGTTTTTTTTGGGTGGGTTTATTTTTTAGATTAGGAGTTGGGCATTTCTTAAAAGAGCTAAATGCCCTTTTAAGGGCAATGCCCATACAAATGCCCTTTTCAGGGCAAGGGGTAGATTAGGTTTTTGTTAGAGTTAGGTTTTTTTATTTTGGGGTTGGTTGGGTGGTGGGTTTTACTGTTGTGGGGGGTCTTTGTATTTTTTTACAGGTAAATTAGCTGTTTAACTTAGGGCTAGGTTTTTTTTTTTTTTGGGTGGGCTTTTTTATTTTTATAGCGCTATTAGATTAGGTGTAATTCTTTCTTATTTTTGATAATTTCTTTTGTTATTTTTCGTAATTTAGTGTTTGTTAGTTTTCTTTAATTGGTAGTTAGTTTAATTTTAGTTTAATCGTTATATTAGTTTAATTGTTAGTTTAAAAATAGTTTTTTTAATTTGACAGGTAAGTTTTAATTTAATTTAAGATAGGGAAATTGTAATTTGAATATAAAGTGGGGGGGCGTTAGGTTTAGGGGTTACTAGTTTAAATTAGTTTATTGTGATGTGGGAGATTTCGGTTCAGGGGTTTATAGGTTTATTATAGTCGTGGCGGTGTCGGGGAGCGGAAGAATAGGGGTTAATAACTTTAATATAATATTTACGATGCGGGAGGGCCTCGGTTTAGGGGTTAATAGGTAGTTTATGGGTGTTTAGTGTACTTAATAACAATTTAGTTATGAGTTTTATGTAACAGTTTTGTTGCGTAAAACTCATAACTACTGCTCTCAGATGGCAGTATGGATCTTGTCAGTATAGGCTGCAACGCAAGCTTTTTAGCCTCACCGCAAAATTCGTAATGGCTGTGCTATGGAAGTCCCATGAATAAACGTCATTTTTACGAGTGTGGGACTGACGTTGCGTTACAGGCTAAAAGGCTTGTAATGGCTGCAGTGCTGTTTTAACGCTGAAATTACAATTTTTTCAGCATTAAAACACAAACGCACAACTCTTAATCTAGGTGAAAGAGAGCTATCAACTGCACTATAACATCAACTACCTGACATTACTCAAAATGCTTAGAATTTTCACCGTTCTCAAAAAGGGCATTGGCTAACTCTAGGCAATTCGTAATCCAGTCAGAGCAATCTAAACATGGGGAAAACTCAAATTTAATAGGTCAGAAGTGAAGAAACATTTTGCAGTAAAATTGTGAAGCGAAAGTTTAGTTTTTAAAGGGACAGTCAAGTCCAAAAAAAACTTTCATGATTTAAATAGGGCATGTAATTTTAAACAACTTCCCAATTTACTTTTATTATCAATTTTGCTTTGTTCTCTTGGTATTCTTAGTTGAAAGCTAAACCTAGGAGGTTCATATGCTAATTTCTTAGATCTTGAAGAATGCCTCTAATCTGAATGCATTTTGACCACTAGAGGGCATTAGTTCATGTGTTTCATATAGATAACATTGAGCTCATGCACGTGAAGTAACCTAGGAGTGAGCACTGATTGGCTAAAATGCAAGTCTGTGAAAAGAACTGAAATAAGGGGGCAGTCAACAGAAGCTTAGATACAAGGTAATTGCAGAGGTAAAATGTGTATTATTATAACTGTGTCCGTTATGCAAAACTGGGGAAAGGGTAATAAAGGGATTATCTTTCTTTTTAAGCAACAAAAATGTTGGTGTTGACTATCCCTTTAATGTTTTAAAATGATGGTTTTATAGTATGGGTGATGCGCCAGAGGGCTGCCTTCCTTCTTTTAAACCATTAGATCGTAGATCCCTCTAATATTACCTCCCCCTCTATTCCCCCTTTGTAAGGTCTCCTCTTTTTTTAAAGAAAGTGACAGAGGAAGAGACATGGGAGTGACTCTGTTCTCCTTGCTCCTAATTATATAATTCTTCAATACAGTTAGATGTTACCCAAAGGATGCAATTCAATCAACTTTATTTTCCTCTTTTTTGTTCTAATAATGTATTTTAAGGTGGGAGCACAGTTGCACTAAATTGATGTTTACTGTTTTCGCATTGTGTAATTAATTTTGCCATCATATAAACACCGGTCATTTATTTGTGTTATTTTTGCTTATTTTTGTAACTTATTCACCTTGACATGTTTAATTGTTGTTTTTGTACTTTTTTTTTGAAAATAATAAAAACTATTTAACTCAAAAATGGTGCCCTTTCATATGCATAACTGTATTTATTTCAGTTTAATGTCCCCTTATTTGTGAATTTCTGATTTTTTGTCATAATTAGTCAATAGCAGCCACACAATTCTTTTTAAGTCCTATAACAACCACACAGGCTGAATCAAACTTAAGAAAAAAAATCTAGTTGTTGTTTTTTTTTTTTTGTTTTTTTTAAAATAAGCAATAATCAGGAGCAAGGTAACAAACATTCGGAGGAAAACAAATGTCTTGGACAAATCATTTGTCTCCAATTTTTCGAGATAATCTTTTTGTACTCATTTGTTAGTCAATTCATTTGTTTCTGACAAAATTCAATAACACAATTCATTAAACAAATGACGCAGCCAAGCAGGCCACCAAAATGTAACCACTAAGAACCCCATAACTGTGCCCCCCCCCCCCGCACTAACCACAGTTATCTATCACACAATACCTAGGCCACTAGAGGTACTGCTGTACTTAACCTCCTAACTCTAAACTCACCGACTACACGTAACCACATAACCGCTGGTCTTAACCCACTCCTATCCACAACCCCCCAATAACCCCAACCACAACTAGACCCCCTTACTCCCCACAGCACGTTGCAAGGGTTAAACACATATGCTTACATAGTCATTAGTGGTTTTTCACTGTGATTTTTCACTATAATGGCCTTTTAACCTACAAATCCCTGGTCTCTAATCTGATTCAACCCCATCTGCAACCCCCACCTCATTTAACTGCCTAGTTGGTTTTGTTCTTTGAAACCACATCTCATTAAAATGTGTTAAGCTTGCAGGGAAATCAGATTTGCCTATTGTATTACTTTTTGTACATGCCCTATGCTTACACAGATTTCTACAGTCTACACTTAAGCATAGAAACTTTTAGTACAGGTAGGGATATCACAGGCAAAATCAGCTATTTCAAATGCAGATACAAAAGGTAAATTAGCTATTTATAAACAATTAAATACATTCCAGCAGGTAAAATGGATCATTGGGAACAAAAAAGTGGAGAAAATGTATGGTAGACTGTCTCTTTAATTACAGTAGGGGATCGACAGTTTGTACAATGAAGCGGCTAAGCATTGTTTTGTGTCTGTAGTTCAGTAATTTTTACACTTTTACTTTTCGAAATTAAGTAGATATCTTAAAATGCACTGCACTTGGAGGGGAAACTAAGTGTATTAAATTGTGTCCTATGGATTTAAAAACAGAGGTCATGTGATTATTATGGAGCACAAAAAAATATGTTGCAATGCAAACCACTTTATTAAAGGCACAATCTACCCCGAAAATTATTATTGTTTAAAAATACAGATAATCTCTTTATTACCCATTCCCCGGTTTTGTGAAACCAACACAGTTATGGACACCTCTGTGATTACTTTGTATCTGGACAGCCCCCTTATCTCAGGGCTATCTAAAAAAATTGCTTTTTAGCCAATTAGTGCTGCTTCAAAAACAATGCCACAGGATTAAGCACACTGTTATCTATATAGCACACATGAACTAGCACTGCCTGGCTGTGAAAAGCTGATAATATGTACTGAGATATGAGGCAGCCTGCAGAGGCTTAGAAACAGTCAGAAATGTAAAGGTTTAAAGGGACAGTATATTGTAATTTTCCCCCTTAATGTGTTTCCAATGACTTGTTATATCAGCTGCAGAGTATAAAATGTATGATAAATCTGATGGATTTTCAGATTTATTTGTGTATATAAAATAGCTGGTTTTGTGCTTGAAACAGCCTCAGCCTATTAAAATGGGTTGAGCTTGCAGGTAAAAGCAGATATCATTATTTTATCACTATGTGTACACACACATGCATCCTTACCTTATATCTGTTTGTAAACCAAAGTCCAATACTTGTAAAGAACAATGGAAATTAACATTGTATGACTTCTCTTTTACACCCCACTGAGAGTGTAATTTCTTTTGATGGCTGTGTTTACATAGCTTGTCAATAGCCTATAACTTTCAGTATACATAGGGATACCACAGGCAGCTATTTTAAATGCCAAAATAAGAGTTAAGGATCTTCTTGTAAACAGTGTAATACACTCCAGCAGGTAAAATGGATAATTGTGAACAATTTAAAGAGGAGAACATTTTGGGTACACTATCCCTTTAAAGATTATAAAGTATATTAATATAATAATGTTGGCTAAAAATCAAGTCCCTTTAAACGAAATGCATGCAAAATATATAAACTATTTAGCTAATTATGGAATTTCTTGTAAACTGTTTTTATGACACTTAAAACAGGTTGTTGTTTTTTCTCATGACACTAAAAGCATCAAATATTGGATTCAATAAATCATTAATCAGTCAACAATGTAATATAAATAGTCTCATAATTCTTTTCTGAGCTCCCATTTAACCCCTTAAGCAGAAACTAGAGCCTCTCTGTGGTACCCAATGAGTTAACAGATTTCAGCATTCGATTGGCAATAGATTCACTGTCTCAGTGATGGCTCGGTTGGTGCATCCTGCTGTTATACTAAGTGAGGGGTCTCTGAGAGCATAAAACACTCATTATACAACATAATGTCATTTTAACAGAACTGCTACTCGATCCTGAATAGGGGTGGTCCGTGCTCGTTTCTGTAAGATCCCTGGCTGAACAAGCATGTGAGGTGGGAGCAGCAGATCTTACTTTGCACTTACAGGATGCTGGTTACATTGCAGTCTTAATCACTCTGCTCTTCCACTCTTAGCCAAACATGGAGATTAGAACTGCTTTTATCATCAGATTTCAAGCAAAGATTCAATCATCTCTGTAGCAGGGTAAAGTAGTTGTTGAGCAGTGAACGTGGCTCAGATGTGAGGTTAATCTGCTGCAGATCAGAGCTATGCTTTGTCTCTCCCTCATTACTTTATCACTGGAGTAAGATCTGACTGGAGTCTGCTGGGGGATTCTGTTGTCAGACAAGCTTTGAACCCTGGCTGGCTTTGGATCTCACACAAACAAAGCAGCATTTGGATGGTTAAAGACAAAAGGCAAATGATGCAGTGATGGGCTAGGGAAGGAGACCAGATCACCCACAAATAAAAATAACAAGAGGTGAACAAAAGTGAATGAAGCAGAGGATGAGGTGGAAATCTCCCCCACAACGTCAGCATCAGCATTTAAATCCCAGGAAATAGCTTATTATCACTATGAATTAAGAGGTGATGATGAAAATCACATTGAGCATATTCCCTTCAGTGTGTGTTGTGATGGATCATAGCTCTGGACTTGTACTCTGCCTACTCTGCATGATCACTGGCATCATCATCCCGCAGACATCCCAACAAGTACTACGGATCGGTGAGTACCCTTGCCTGCTCTGCCTATGCTTGTGGGTAGGGCTACTTGTGTATGCATTCAAGTAGCATAGAGCCAACTCCACAACTCATCTGGAAACACACTCAGCAATAAAATGTGGTTTAATAGTGTGATTCAGCTACTGTGAATGTGATGTGGATGCCCTACTAGTATCATAAATTAAGAAATTCAAATGATTCTTTTTATATTGATAATTATGTAATATTATGATATATAAATATATGGTATATAAATAGGTTTGTGTGTGTTTATGCATCTGAAACACAGAAATTCATTTTCAAATAACACTAGTGGAACATAAATCACTTTATAGTTAAACTATAGATAAAGGATATAGCAAGCATGGCATTATTCAGGTAAACTTGCCTCAAAGCAAGACAGAGTTCACCTTGCAAATCCCCCTCTGGGTACCACACTCAAGTTACCTCCTGGGTGATATAACTCATAGGCTGACAGCTGGCACAATGCTCCTGGGTGCTGCGCTCACGTAAGTGTCTGCTCTGGGCATGAGATCAATGTAACCACTGGGCTCTGCCAGACCTCACAGAAATTGTCTGGGGAAAGCTGACTGGGGCAATCAGTAATGACTGCAGAAATGCTGCTCTTCAGCTATAGTGATTGTTCTCCCTGATAACTGTGCTGTTAGGTTAGAATACATGTCAAAGAAACTGGAGACTTCTTGTCATTTTAGTGAGTAGTTCTGCTTAATGACAAGTGCTATTCTCCTTCCCTCTCTCTGTTGAGTATTATTAGCATCACTACAAAAAGAAGGAAAGACCACTATTTACACCCAAACTGGAACATTATCTCCTCCTCCTTTCATATCGTCTCTTCTAGTGATGCAAATATAGCAGGGGAAAAAAACACTCCTTCAGCTCTTAGCAAAAATCACACAGATATAAAGGTTTTATTGTGATACTTATTTCCCTTGCTGCTGAGCTTGGTCTAAGGAGAAGAAGCATTTTAGGTTTATTTTACCCTGTGTATCTTTTAAAATATCGTATGGAATATTCTACTGGTATTTAGGATTACTGTATTTATAGAGTTGAGATCAGATATTGTGGATGGGAGTAGAATTATATTCTAAGTCATAGAATGTGTAATGTTAAGTGAAGGTGTAATGGTTTAACATGAACAGGAATTGAAGGGTTGCTTGCATGTGTATTGCAATATGTATGCATTTGAAACATTGATTAAAGAGTATACCCTAAAACTTTTTTTGTAAGGAGACCTGAGTGGTTATTTTCCTAAAACGTTAAAATTTTAGGCTGCTGTGAAATACCTCTCTCTTTTCAAAAAACAGAATATTTTGATTGAGTGAATGTCTTAGCTTAAACAAACTAGAAAGTGTGGATATCATTAAAGGGAGTAATATATATATAATCTAAAAATGTATTATAATGGCATACCAACGGAAGTGGTCAATTATTTAAAGAGACATTCTCAACTGCATTTATTTAATTCTTTGGGTGTATTGTTCTATTATTGTATGCAAGGCGAGTATATGAGTGTAATATTGTTCTAAATCCCCAGTCAAGTATCTAACTTATGATATTTAAATAGCTTCTTTGTGTTTTTTATTTCTTCAATGTTTACTTTTTTGTTGGAAATACTTTCAAATTTGTCTCCACATTTTATATAATACACAGAAATTAGATAGTGACTATTTTGTTCCATTGTATGTACAAATCAGTGTTCTTGTGCTGCACATAATATGTTATAATGCATAGCAGGTCAGGCATTGTCTGAAGGTTAATGTACTCTTGTCTAGCAATGTCATGAAGAAAAAACAAGAACAGAATATCCAAGCTTCATAGAAATTGGAAAAAATAGTACAACACAGTGATTGCCATTCTGTCAGAACAAGCAAAAATAAAAGAGTAGATTTCAACTCTTGGCTGCTGTAACATTCCAGCAATCTTAAATGTGATTGTGCAGTACCATGGACAGCTCTTTCTCAGGTATACTTTGTTTAAATGTTTTCAATCCTATCAGCACAAGCCAATATGGATCTTCTCAAAATGAAATAAGCCATTTATGTAGGATTTCTAAAAATATTGTCTTTACTTGCATTCACTTAACATAACAATAATAATAATAATAATAATAATAATAATAATAATAATAATAATATAATTGTATATATTGTATATACATTGTCTTTACTTGCATTCACTTAACATAATAACAATAATAATAATATAATTGTATATATTGTATATACATTGTCTTTACTTTCATTCACTTAAAATAATAACAATAATAATAATAATATAATTGCCAATGGTGGCATTTCTTATTACTTAAATACAAACATATCCTAATGAGGTCAACTGTTCAAACAAACATTGATTGGCTTGTCCGCCTGTATCCTTTATTGGAATTTGCACCAAGAGTGCAATAGGTGATTTTACTTTTGTTTTAGTATTTAGCACTTGCTAAAAATATGGCAATAAACACAAAATAAAGAGCCCACGCAATAAATATATATATATATATATATATATATATATATATATATATATATATATTTATTTATTTATTTATTTTTCACCCAGAAAATAAAACCAGAACAACTTTTTTTTTTTTTTTGGTTTCAGAACAAAATAGGTTCTAGATATATAATTTAAGGGAGCATAATGTGTAAAATACATTGTGGGAGCAAGTGAATTCATGTCAATAAGCATTCAGGGCATAGGCAGTAAATTATGAGAACCCTAGTAAGCATTTCATAACAGCAATGCTCATAGTACATTTAAAAGTTCATCTTACTGCACAACATGCTGGGGCTATTACAAACTTTGTGATATTTATGCTAATAGAAAAAGGAAGCTTTTGCCTTTTTCAGATTCTGAGTTCTGCACCTTGCAGACACATTTGGGGCTGATATCAAAGTTGTATAAGGCACTGACAGGAGAGTATGATGTATTAATCAAGTATGCACATATTGCATGTGCACTAGTCACCAGCAACATATGCTTTAAAGGGATACTAAACCAAATTTTTAATTTTATGATTCAGATTAAGCATGCTATTTTAAGCACCTTCCTAATTTACTCCTACTGTCAATTTTTCTTCGTTCTCATGCTATTGTTATTTGAAAAAGTGGGAATGTAAGCTTAAGAGCTGGCCCATTTTTGTTCAGCACCTGGTTAGTGCTTGCTGATTTGTGGCTAAATGTAGCAAACCAATCAGCAAGCTCTACCCAGGTGCTGAGCCAAAAATAGGATGGTTACTAACCTTACATTCTTAATTTTTTCAATTAAAGATAGCAAGAGAATGAAGAAAAATTGAAACTTGGAGTAAATTAGAAAGTTGCTCAAAATTGCATGCTCTATTTGAATCATGAAAGAAAAAATGTGGGTTTAGTGTCCCTTTAAGGTCAATACCTAGAGAATATATAAAATGAAATTTAAGAGTATATACTGAAAGAAATCTTGAAAATTGTTTTCTGGGACTACACAGTTCCATAATAATATACTCTTCAATGTCTCTTTATAACAAGAAAATAACTATTTACCACATTTTTTCATTATTTTTAAAATTCAGAATTGACAAAAAAATTGTATAATAAATTAAAAAAAAAATAGAAAATGGAGTACATTTAGAAACTTCTTCTCATAGACATCTATGGGGCACTAAAGCAAGCCTTTTCTATTTATCACATGAGTGCTAACCAGAAAAACAGAAACTGCGCTAAAGTTGAAAGTGTGTTAGGAGTACTTCAAATTCCCATATTTTTATTTAAATAAATTATATATATATATATACTGTATATATATATATATATATATATATATATATATATATATATATATATATATATATATATATATATATATATATATATGCTGTATATATATATATATATACATATATATACTGTATATATATATATATATATATATATATATATATATATATATATATATATATATATATATATATATGCACACACACACAGGTATATATACATACAAATAAATACAGATTATTATTAATTATGGTTGTTATTTTTATAATTTTTTATTTAAAAAGTTCTAAAATTGTACGCACCACTATACAAAAATAAATTACAATCATAAGGGTACGATACAATAAAAAAACTTACAAAGAGACATTATGTAAAACTAAACAGTGTACATTACTACACTTAAATTGACAAAAATAAATAAAATAAGAGGAGTTTCCTGACCTTGAGCACTATCGTTTGTAGATGCCATTTTATACAAAGTGAGCCATAGCACCATCTAAAGGAGAAACAAAATATGACACAGCAGGAGAAGGGAAAGGGCTACATTACTATGACAAACAATTGTTTTGTTTGAGGATGTGTGATAGCTGGATGAAGGGTAGAATACAAAACAAGTATAGGATATGTTATGGTGTGTTACCTTATAGTCAGGTGAAGTGACACTTGCACCTTGTAGTCAGGTGAAATGACACTTGCACCTGATCTTAAAGGGACAGTCAAGTAAAAAAAAAACTTTCATGATTCAAATAGGACATGTAATTTTAAACAACATTCCAATTTACTTTTATTACCAATTTTGCATTGCTCTCTTGGTATTCTTAGTTGAAAGCTAAACCTAGGAGGTTCATGTGCTAATTTCTTAGACCTTGAAGGCCACCTCGAATCTGAAAGCATTTTGACAGTTTTTCACCACTAGAGGGCGTTAGTTCATGTGTTTCACATAGATAACATTGAGCTCAGGCACGTGAAGCTCCTAGGTGTCAGCACTGATTGGCTAAAAATGCAAGTCCGTCAAAAGAACTGAAATAAGGGGGCCGTTTACAGAGGCTTAGATACAAGGTAATCACAGAGGTAAAAAGTATATTATTATAACTGTGTTGGTTATGCTAAATTGTTAATAAAGGGATTATCTACACTTTTAAACAACAACAATTCTGGTGTTTACTGTCCCTTTAATTAAAAGGAGATGTTGTATAAATGAATAAGCAGTAAGGGTTTGGGTGGAGGGGAGGGTTGGGTGAGTGGGAAGTGCTTGCAGAGATTCGCAGTGAAGTTTCAGGAAAGGTGGGTGTCTGTATTGCTTGTAGTAAAGTATAATGTCTGTCTGAGTTTGCTATTGTAGGAATAAATGAAAAATATGTGAAGCTGTGTATGGTGTTAATGAAAGGCGGAGTAACTGGAGACAGAGGATGGAGAATGGGAATCTGAAAAGGCAACATATAAGGAAAAGATATATATATATATATATATATATATATATACAGTATATATATTTATATATACTGTAGATAGATAGATGATAGATAGATAGATAGACAGATAGATAGATAGCGAAGAACATAGGGATTTCAAGTATTCCTATTAAAAAGTCATTAAAACATATTAAAATTCATTAAAATATTGAAAACTGCAAGGTATATACAGTATGTATATATATATATATATATATATATATATAATACATAGCCGGTGGCCCAGCACTCCTTCCACACAGGTGCAATCACGTCCGGGGGGCTATCCTCGAATGCTATATAGAAATGTCCAAACGTAGGAGGGCACTCACAGGATTTATAAAGCAACAAAAAGTATATCTTTATTTCCAAGTTATTTGTACATTATTTGTAGAAGTCAACGTTTCGACCCATTTATGGACCTTCTACAAGACAGTAAATAATTTTTATAATGCAGCACACATTATACACTCAGAGATACCCATTAGAGCAGTGATAACCATGATTATGGTTATCACTGCTCTAATGGGAGTTCTGAGTGTATAATGCGTGCTGCATTATAAAAATTGTTTACTGTCTTGAAGAAGGCCCATAAATGGGTCAAAACGTTGACTTCTACAAATAATGTACAAATAACTTGGAAATAAAGATATTCTGTTTGTTGCTTTAAAAATCCTGTGAGTGCCCTCCTACATTTGGACATATATATATATATATATATATATATATATATATATATATATATATATATATATATATATATATAAATATAAATATATACCACCAGTCAAACACCTTGACATATACTATATTGCATTTTAACCCTTTTAAAACAGCAATAGCAAGTTTCATGCGTAAAATATAAAAACCAACATTGTAATATTGATATTACTTTATAACATGTAAACCTCTAAATTTCTGCCTGTTTCTAAGCCACTACAGACAGCCTCTTATCATATGTTTTTATTAGATTTTCACAACAAGAGACTGCTAGTTCATGTGGGCCATATAGATAACCTTGTGCTCTCACGTGGAGTTGTGGCTGACACAGAACTAATTGGCTAAAATGCAAGTCAATAAATAATAAATAAATAGTCATGTGTTAAGGGGTCTGTCAGAAGAGGCTTAGATACAAGGTAATCACAGATGTAAAAAGTATATTAATATAACCATGTTGGTTATGCAAAACTGGGGAGTGCGTAATAAATGGATTATCTATCTTTTTAAACAATAAAAGTTTTGGGGTAGACTGTCCCTTTAACTCTTTTGCATTTTTTAAACATATAGTAGTGCTGTTATAGATTAGAACATTTTACTCTTGTACTAGAATATCTCTTTATATATATATATATATATATATATATATATATATATATATATATATATTCTATGTATTAATAAGAAAAATTAAACATTTTAAAGTAGAAAGAAAGCTCACATATTCATGAATCTCTAGCATAATTTATTGTTGAGTGGCAGTTTAATATTCCAATATGCAAAATATGTCCTTCAATTACTTTATCACCGTTTAAATGAAGCTTAGTTCCTAATTTACATGAAAACTTCAAATTTATCGAGAGTATAAAAGCTTTCACGAAAAAAGAGGCTATAAGGAACCACTAAAAAAACCTCATTGGATGTGGCACATTTGTACATAATATAATAATTCAACACTAAACCCCAAACAATTTTCTTTTATTTAAATTATATACTGCCAAATAAGGTTTCAAATCATTGCTGTACAATTTGGAGTAACCCTCTCTGGCGGCAAAGGGGTTATATTGCTGACTAGTCATTATCCAATTAATTAGGATCTGCTCCATATATATTATCTACAGTAATGTAATTATTTACATATGTGTTATACCTTTCTTCTCTGTAATAAGGAATTATGGTTTCACTGCTAAAGGAGAAGTACTATGTCTATATTTATTTCCAGTTACATGGAAAGATTTAATGGTTTAAATATGTTGTACAGTACAATAGTATAAATAAATCTTTATTTCATCTGCTGCTAAAGTATAATGAAAAAACTATTTTAAATCCTTATTATCTCCTTCCTACAAAGTGCTGTTTTGCTACCAGTGAACTTTTAAAATGTTAAATTTTAATTGTTCTGTATTTCAGAATCCCATGACTACTCAAGAGAGCCGCAAAATACTGCCCTTTATTTAAGTCAAGGTATTAATGGGATATGAATGGCAATGCTATTCTCTTGACTGTCATTAAAGTGAATGTAAATTTTGATGCTAAAGTGCCCGGTTTTTAAAAATTCAATTAAAAACAGGGGCACTTTAATTCATAAAAATTTACATTTCACTCGTGTTGTGAAAAAAAACTTACCTTTTAAACTTGACAGCCGCTCCAGCTTCCTCCGCCCGTCGCAAGCCATTTCTTATGTCAGAAATGATGGATAAGTCATCCTCCAATCACGGCTTCCCCCCCGGGGGAATCAGTGTCTGATTCAACGCCGTGATTGGAGGAAGCCTGATTCCTCATTTTAGACCCAGGAAGAGGCTTTGCGATGAGGAAGCTGGAGCGGCTGTCAAGATTAAAAGGTAAGTATTTTTTCACAACAGGAGTGAAATGAAAATTTTGATGAGTTAAAGTGCCCTGTTTTTAATTGAATTTTTTAAAAACCAGGCACTTTTGCATAAAAATTTACATTAACTTTAATATGTTTAAAAAAAAAAATAATCAAAAAGTTTAATAAAAAAATATGTTAGTATTTATATAAAATGAACAGGAAGTACAACTTGTATATAATGAATACTGCAGTATAATGCTGATAGGGCAATAACGACAATAGTGTGACAACTCCCACATCTGTATCGGTAGCCAGCAACACAATTCCACCTTTTCATATCCCTTTAGCCTTTAACATCTTACAATTCTCTACTTTAAAGCACATCCCCAGCTTTAAATCATATAAGTACAAAAGAGCAAAATAACATGGTCCTAGATTTTTTTTTTTTGATAAAACAATTGAGAAAATATTAATATATTATACAATAATAATAGTATTATATAATATTCTTCCAAACGAATGCAATGTAAATAGAGATTCATATGAAAACTTTTATTGATTTGGTTATATTCGATTTTTTTTTCTATCTTTTAACCAAAAAGGGACAAACCTAACAAACATAATTTAAATGGAAAAGTGTTCTTAAAGGGACATGGAAATGATTAACTTTATGTTTCAAAAAAGAAAAGTGTAGTCAAAATCTAGTAAACACAAAAAATCTTATAAGAAACAAGGGTATCTAAGACTAATTAAATGGATAGTAATCTATATTACACACACATTGCATGCTCTCCTTAATTTATTCAACTTGTTCTGTCTATTTAAATATTGACAATGGGCTTCGGAGACGCTCTTTGTAAATGTGAGATCATATTCGTGATTCATTGAGCCTCACTTCACCTATGATTCCAAGCATCTTGTTAATGGGTTTTTTGTACCATTAACTTCTGTAGCTACGTTAAGTGCACAATACATGATATTGCACAAATGAAACTAAAACGTAAGAAACCAGACAGAATGTGGGGCTGACTGTAGGTGCTCAGGGGCACTACAGGTGTGTTTTTGGAGTTTTTTATGACATGAAAACATATTGCTAAGCGGTTAGAACAATTACAGTTGTTACTTCAGAAACACTAGGATCCCTGTAAATGAAGATATTTGTAAGTACAGAATATTCCTATGTCTGTTTTGTTACAGAGAATTTGTCTCACTGGATAGAAAAAGAAGCATCGCAGAAACCTCACAGACAGAATGTATTGCTGACTATAGGTGTTCAGGGTTTCTTTCATGATTCAGACCGAGCATGTAATTTTAAATAACTTTCCAATGTATTTCTATTACCTAATTTGTTTAGTTCTCTTTGCATCCTTTGTTCAAAAGGATACCAAGGCACAGAAGATGCGATTTGGTGGCTGCACATATATGCCTCTTTTCATTGGCTGTCATCTAGTTCCCAGTAGTGCATTGCTGCTTCTTCAACAAAAGATACCAAGAGAATAAAGCAAATTAGATCATAGAAGTATATTGAAAAGTTGTTTTAAATTGTATGCTCTGTCTGAATCATATAAGAAAAATTGTGGGTTTCATGTCCCTTATATCTCGGCCAAGCATGCAGAATTCATAAAGACTCCATCACCCCAGTGAAGTATATCATCTCTCAGCCATGTCTCGCTATTTCATAGCTGACAAGTTTGTTTCACTTTTTTTTAACTATATATTTATTTGTTTATACTTTAACTTTTTACAAAATTTTCATTTGACCATGTTCTAGAGTGGATTGTTTTATAGAGGGTTCTTTTTCCCATTATAATTTGTTTATTATGTTTTGTAAGATTTTGAAGGTTTTTTGATGCCAGTATCCTTGACTCTATGGAGTGAGAAGTGACCAGTTGCAAGACAAAACTGGTCTATTACTTATTATAGAGTTAAACTCGCACCTGTGATGAGGGCCAGGTGCAAACATTTATGAAACGAGTAGTGATGTTGTAGTATTTTTTTTCTTTCTGTAAAATATTATTATCACAAACTTATATTAATGAATCTAGTCCAATGTCTGCCTAATATGTTTAAATCAAAGGTTTTTTTTTTCTTTTTCTCAAAGGGACATTATACCTAAATGTTAAATCATGTGAGAGTGATACAGCATATCTGTAAAAAGCTGAAGTGAAAATATCAGACAAACATCTCTTTCTAAAAAACATATTTTACCTTAAAAATTTCCTCCATTGCCACATTACATTGTAAATGGATTTTAACCATCCAATCAGGATGCTTGTCCCAGGACTTGCAAGGAATTTACTTTATTTCCCTCAGTTTGTTGTGAAATCTCACAGCTTTTCAGTGAAATCTCATGAGATCACAGCAAAGCAAAGGGTGAACTCTGTGCTGACGAAACTGACTGGCTGTTAGGGTTTTTTTTCACCATGAAGATAACAGTAAAAAGAGCAGCTCCCGATCAAAAAGAACTGAAACTAGTGAGGTAAAATATCTTCCTTTTTAAACAGAGATGATATTTTGTAAGCTTTTTAAAGATATGCTGCATAGTTTTCAAATGATTTAGCATATGAGTATTATGTCCCTTTAACAAATAATATGAAATAATGAAGTGTGGAATGAATAATTGTATAATTAACACAAACATAAACACTTCTTTAAAATAAACTTTATGATGATCATGCTTAAGGGTGTAACTTGACTTGAGCAATATTACTAACCTTTTAATATACCAAACAAAGATGGTGTTTATTAACACATGAAGAAAGCATGTTCAAATAGACAAGGTACAGCAAGCCATTAAGGCTGTAGGATTTGAAAAGTCTATTGGCTAGATTACGAGTTTTGCGTTATACTGAAAAAGCAGCGTTATCTGGTTATAACGCTGCTTTTTCACTACCGCTGATATTACGAGGCTTGCAGATTTAGGGGTACCGCACACTTTTTTGGCCTTACCGCAAATCAACTTAAGCAATTTGCATATAGTCTATTTTCAATTGGACTTCCATAGCGCCGGTATTACGAGCTTGTCCTTGAAGGCCAAAAAGTGAGTGGTACACCCTATCCCGTCAAGATTCGTACCGCATTTTAAAGCCAGTAGTTATGAGTTTTACACTACAAAGCCGTAGCATAAAACTCATAAATAAAGTGCTAAAAAGTACACTAACACCCATAAACTACCTATTAACCCCTAAACCGAGGCCCTCCTGCATCACAAACACTAAAATTAAATTATTAACCCCTAATCTGCCATGTTTTGGACATCGCCGCCACTATAATAAACATATTAACCCCTAAACCGCCACACTCCCGCCTCGCAAAAACTAGATAAATATTATTAACCCCTAATCTGCTGTCCCTAACATCGCCGCCATCTACCTACATTTATTAACCCCTATTCTGCTGCCCCCAACGTCGCTGCCACTATATTAAATTTATTAACCCCTAAATCTAAGTCTAACCCTAACCCTAACACCCCCTAACTTAAATATAATTAAAATAAATCTAAATAAAACTTACTATCATTACCTAAATAATTCCTATTTAAAACTAAATACTTACCTATAAAATAAACCCTAAACTAGCTACAATATAACTAATAGTTACATTGTAGCTAGCTTAGGGTTTATTTTTATTTTACAGGCAAATTTGTATTTATTTTAACTAGGTAGAATAGTTACTAAATAGTTATTAACTATTTACTAACTACCTAGCTAAAATAAATACAAATTTACCTGTAAAATAAAACCTAACCTAAGTTACACTAACACCTAAACTAACCCTACAATTAAATAAATTCCCTAAATTAAATACAATTAACTAAATTAAAAAAAAAATGTGCTAAATTACAAACCCCCCCCCCCACTAAATAACAGAAAATAAAAAACAAATTACAAGAACTTTAAACTAATTACACCCAATCGAATAGCCCTATCAAATTTGGATGGGCATTGCCCTTAAAAGGGCATTTAGCTCTATTGCTGCCCAAAGCCCTAATGTAAAAATAAAACCAACCCAATACACCCTTAAAAAATCCTAACACTAACCCCCGAAGATCCACTTTACGGGAGAAGACATCCAAGCGGCAAGATGTCCTCAACGAAGCCGTCAGAAGTGGTCCTCCAGACGGGCAGAAGTGATCCTCCAGATGGGCAGAAGTCTTCACCCAGATGGCATCTTCTATCTTCATTTTTCCGATGCGGAGTGGCTCCATTTTCAAGACATCCGGTGAGGAGCATCCTCTTTAATCGACGTCTTCTTCTGGAATGAAGGTACCTTTAAGTGACGTCATCCAAGATGGCGTCCCTTAGATTCAGATTGGCTGATAGAATTCTATCTGCCAATCGGAATTAAGGTTGAAAAAATCCTATTGGAAGATAGAAGATGCCATCTGGGTGAAGACTTCTGCACGTCTGGAGGACCACTTCTGCCCATCTGGAGGACCACGTCTGGATGAAGACTTCTCCCGGTAAGTGGATCTTCGGCGTTAGTGTTAGGATTTTTTAAGGGTGTATTGGGTGGGTTTTATTTTTAGGTTAGGGCTTTGGGCAGCAATAGAGCTAAATGCTCTTTTAAGGGCAATGCCCATCCAAATGCCCTTTTCAGGGCAATGGGGAGCTTAGTTTTTTTTAGTTAGGGTTTTATTTGGGGGTTGGATGTGTGGGTGGTGGGTTTTACTGTTGGGGGGGTTGTTTGTATTTTTTTTACAGGTAAAAGAGCTGATTTCTTTGGGGCAATGCCCAGCAAAAGACCTTTTTAAGGGCTATTGGTAGTTTAGTTTAGGCTAGGGGTTTTTTTTTATTTTGGGAGGGGCTTTTTTATTTTGATAGGGCTATTAGATTAGGTGTAATTAGTTTTAAGATCTTGTAATTTGTTTTTTATTTTCTGTAATTTAGTGTTTGTTTGTTTTGTAATTTAGCTAATTGTTTTGAATTTAGTTAATTATATTTAAATTAGGGAATGTATTTAATTGTAGGATTAGGTTAGGTGTTAGTGTAACTTAGGTTAGGTTTTATTTTACAGGTAAATTTGTATTTATTTTAGCTAGGTAGTTAGTAAATAGTTAATAACTATTTAGTAACTATTCTACCTAGTTAAAATAAATAAAAACTTGCCTGTAAAATAAAAATAAACCCTAAGCTAGATACAATGTAACTATTAGTTATCTTGTAGCTAGCTTAGGGTTTATTTTACAGGTAATTATTTATTTTTAAATAGGAATTATTTAGGTAATAATTGTAGGTTTTATTTAGATTTATTTTAATTATATTTAAGTTAGGGGGTGTTAGGGTTAGGGTTAGATTTAGGTTTAGGGGTTAATAAATATAATATAGTGGCTGCGGCGTTGGGGGCGGCAGATTAGTGGTTAATAAATGTAGGTAGGTGGCGGCGATGTTAGGGGCGGCAGATTAGGGGTTAATAATATTTAACTAGTGTTTGCGATGTGGGAGTACGGCTGTTTAGGGGTTAATATGTTTATTATAGTGGCGGCGACGTTGGGGGCAGCAGATTAGGGGTTAATAACATTATGTAGGTGTCAGCGATGTTGGGAGCAGCAGATTAGGGGTTCATAAGTATAATGTAGGTGTCGGCGATGTTGGGAGCAGCAGATTAGGGGTTAATAAGTGTAAGATTAGGGGTGTTTAGACTCGGGGTTCATGTTAGGGTGTTAGGTGTAAACATAAAATGTGTATCCCCATAGGAATCAATGGGGCTGCGTTACTGAGCTAAACGCTGCTTTTTTGCAGGTGTTAGACTTTTTCTCAGCCGTCTCTCCCCATTGATGTCTATGGGGAAATCATGCACGAGCACGTACAACCAGCTCACCGCTGACTTAAGCAGCGCTGGTAT
This sequence comes from Bombina bombina, assembly GCF_027579735.1. NCBI lineage: Eukaryota > Metazoa > Chordata > Amphibia > Anura > Bombinatoridae > Bombina > Bombina bombina. The sequence continues at coordinate 124,330,259 of NC_069501.1, forward strand.
TGGAGTGCTGTATGGAGCACAATTTTGCTCTACGCTCACTTCTTGCCTTTTAACGCCGGGTTTGTAAGAACCTGTAATACCAGCGCTGTAAGAAAGTGAGCGGTGAGAATAAAGTGCAAGTTTGTACCGCACCCCTCATAACGCAAAACTCGTAATCTAGCCGTACATTTGAAAAGTATGGGAGTTTTGTTAAGCAGTAAACACAGGGATAATATTGTGATAAGGGGGTTATTGCAAGGTTTTCAAATGTATTGGAATCACTTCAAATTTGAAGACACTAAAAGCCAAGCAAAGCGCATCATATAGGATCTCTGTGGGACAAAATTGTTATATCCCAAAAATAATTATTTTTTAATTCATTTATTTTGGAAAACACACAAAATGCAATAATTTCTTCCAAAACAACCTATCATTTGTGATAAAGGTTATGCATTGCTACCTTACTTTCGTGTAATTTTAGATGGAAAATACCATGTACTATATTTGTCTGCACTCTGGCAATAAATTTACATACAGGGTGAATTAAAAAAAAAAAACCATGTAATACCTTGTTTGATGCCTTTGTCAAACTCCTATACTACCTACTGCCAATCTCGACTTGATTATGAGTAAAGTGCAAATTAACGCTTCAGCTCGAGTGTTAAATGCGCTAGAAGTTAGCTTTTTGCGCTTCTCAGGTTGCGCTCATATTATTTAGAAATTGAAAGTAAACTGTTTTTGCTCTCACGAGAACCTAACAAGCGCAAAAAGCCGAAAAAAAACCCTACTCGCCGGGAAAACCCAATCGCATATTCTCAAGTGCGCTAACCCAACATGAAAATATGAATATTTCTCATTCCAATGTCCTTCACATAGCAGAATATGATCTATTTATTCATAAATACATATTTGTACATATATCTGGTGTCTTTGGTACAATATATGTCTATATCTTTATATTTTTATATATATATATATATATATATATATATATATATATATATATATATATATATATATATATATACAGGGAGTGCAGAATTATTAGGCAAATGAGTATTTTGACCACATCATCCTCTTTATGCATGTTGTCTTACTCCAAGCTGTATAGGCTCGAAAGCCTACTACCAATTAAGCATATTAGGTGATGTGCATCTCTGTAATGAGAAGGGGTGTGGTCTAATGACATCAACACCCTAAATCAGGTGTGCATAATTATTAGGCAACTTCCTTTCCTTTGGCAAAATGGGTCAAAAGAAGGACTTGACAGGCTCAGAAAAGTAAAAAATAGTGAGATATCTTGCAGAGGGATGCAGCACTCTTAAAATTGCAAAGCTTCTGAAGCGTGATCATCGAACAATCAAGCGTTTCATTCAAAATAGTCAACAGGGTCGCAAGAAGCATGTGGAAAAACCAAGGCGCAAAATAACTGCCCATGAACTGAGAAAAGTCAAGCGTGCAGCTGCCAAGATGCCACTTGCCACCAGTTTGGCCATATTTCAGAGCTGCAACATCACTGGAGTGCCCAAAAGCACAAGGTGTGCAATACTCAGAGACATGGCCAAGGTAAGAAAGGCTGAAAGACGACCACCACTGAACAAGACACACAAGCTGAAACGTCAAGACTGGGCCAAGAAATATCTCAAGACTGATTTTTCTAAGGTTTTATGGACTGATGAAATGAGAGTGAGTCTTGATCGGCCAGATGGCTGGGCCCGTGGCTGGATTGGTAAAGGGCAGAGAGCTCCAGTCCGACTCAGACACCAGCAAGGTGGAGGTGGAGTACTGGTTTGGGCTGGTATCATCAAATATGAGCTTGTGGGGCCTTTTCGGGTTGAGGATGGAGTCAAGCTCAACTCCCAGTCCTACTGCCAGTTTCTGGAAGACACCTTCTTCAAGCAGTGGTACAGGAAGAAGTCTGCATCCTTCAAGAAAAACATGATTTTCATGCAGGACAATGCTCCATCACACGCGTCCAAGTACTCCACAGCGTGGCTGGCAAGAAAGGGTATAAAAGAAGAAAATCTAATGACATGGCCTCCTTGTTCACCTGATCTGAACCCCATTGAGAACCTGTGGTCCATCATCAAATGTGAGATTTACAAGGAGGGAAAACAGTACACCTCTCTGAACAGTGTCTGGGAGGCTGTGGTTGCTGCTGCATGCAATGTTGATGGTGAACAGATCAAAACACTGACAGAATCCATGGATGGCAGGCTTTTGAGTGTCCTTGCAAAGAAAGGTGGCTATATTGGTCACTGATTTGTTTTTGTTTTGTTTTTGAATGTCAGAAATGTATATTTGTGAATGTTGAGATGTTATATTGGTTTCACTGGTAAAAATAAATAATTGAAATGGGTATATATTTGTTTTATGTTAAGTTGCCTAATAATTATGCACAGTAATAGTCACCTGCACACACAGATATCCCCCTAAAATAGCTATAACTAAAAACAAACTAAAAACTACTTCCAAAACTATTCAGCTTTGATATTAATGAGTTTTTTGGGTTCATTGAGAACATGGTTGTTGTTCAATAATAAAATTAATCCTCAAAAATACAACTTGCCTAATAATTCTGCACTCCCTGTATATACGGTTATATAAAGGTATATACAGATATATATATAAGAATATCTATTTAAAAATACATAAATATGATATATGCATGAATATGATTTTACATGTTTTCATGTTCTTCAACTTGTAATACCAGCGGTAAACCCGACGAGCGCAACCCCCCCCCATGTTAACCCCTTATTACTTGGGCACTCCACTTGTACTCTGGCCCTTAGATAGCAAAATCTCCATTATTTTGCAGTTAATTATTATATCTTTTGATTCCAATTAAGGCAGATATGTAGCAGGGTTATGCTTGTGTGTGGTCCTCCAATTCTCAAAAACAAAAACCTACAATTTTCGGATAAATTATAGGAAAGGGGCAAAATACATAATTATGTATACTGATTGTTTTACATTGTTTTACTATGTATAAGTAAACATTTTATTTTACAATCTCAGTTGTTCATGTATCTTTAATTCCTATTTGTCAGTGAGCTAAGTAAAACACACAGATAAATCATGGTATTATCTTCCACCTGTCACAGCAAAATTGCAATAACTTTATAAGACATGTATTACTGTGAAATTAATTAATCTAAATTTCCCAACATGTAATCAGTTTTAGAAACTCAACGGTACTCTTAAAAAAAATAAAATGAACCAAAATTGATTTATATTGTATTAATATTCTTTATGCCGCAGTTTAATCAAAATAACTACATGTAACTCCCTGCCAAAATCAGGTCACCTCTTCATATATGAAGACAAACATAACTTGATGGTAGCAAATTACTAATATTTTTAAAGATCGTATTCCATAATTTTCATAGTTTATACATAGGCTAGCAAGGTTAATTATCATTTGTGTTAGAAAACTGCCTGATCTAATGAAAGCCTTTTTTCATGACTATATGAAATTATTTATTAATAATACTTTTTTGTAAACTTTCAGCAATCTACTTTTCTGTACAGAATAAATTGTCCCTATAAAAAAAGTAATACAACAGAACAGGTAGTAGAAGAAAATAATCAATAAAACAATAAAAATTGTTAACACTAGGTGGCTGCCTTTAAAAAAACAAAATGAGTTGAAGAATTCTTTATAAAATTGCACATGCAATATCTGTAAAATAATAAAACAACAACACCAAATATGGTATCCTAAAAAGACTTTAAACATCTTTTGCTTTAATTTTGTTGCAAATGCACATTCTTTAATGAAAGCAAGAAATAAAAAAAATAAAAAACTTAATAATGACAAATTTGTCAGTATTCATTTCTTTCCTTTAAATAGTTAAAATACTTACCTTTAGCGCACTGGAGAGTCGTGCTAATCCTGTCCTCTTCTTCAAAGACCCCCTGGCTGTGTTAATAGGAGGCTTAGAGCGGAGGCTTTCAGGCCCTCTAGTAAAGAAGAAGGTCCTTTAGTGACGACCCTGGGAGCTGCTGTGCTAAGCTTCCTAGTAGTGCGTTGCAGGGTTCTGTAAATAAGGATCTGGATAAGCGCGGCTCTCGAGTGCGCTAAAGGTAAGTATTTTACACTACAGGTGAACTTTTTCAATTGTAGCAAAGGAAAATTTACATCCGTTTAACAAAAACTATTGTAAATGTTTCATGAATGGCCCGTATTAGTTTAATTTAAAATAAGATGAATAACGAATAGCACAGGCAACGAATATTCAAAATACAAAGTATTTGTAATATTCATAACAAAAGAGTCTACCAAACCAAACATTTCACCCGTGCACTTGTCTAGTAGGGAGTGTGGGACAATAACCTTTTTTATACAAAAGCCAGAGATTTTTAATGTCTATTTAAAAGTCATAGATCTCTTTGAAGATATTTTTAAAGGGACATACTAATGCATTAATAACTCACTCACTGATTACTGCCAACCCTAGGCAGGACGTAGCTGGTGACAGGCAGCTATGCACATTTCTCTCTAGTGTTTGGCCTAGCTGCAATGTCCAGCGCAAAAGCAGCAATGCCACTCCAGAGCAGGCATTAACTGTGTGTTTAATCTATTTACTAGCATTTGAGCAATAATACATCTAATTGAAATTATTTGATGCTTGTTTAAGGTATAATGTGGAATAATTACCCAGCTTGTTATTACAGTAATATGGAATTTATTTATTATCATTAACTTTAAATCCCTGCTTCCACTAAAAAATACATAAAACAACTATTACTTCTAGTGTTTGTTCTTAAAGGGACACAAAAATAACTTTTAATCGTAAGTCTTTTCAGTAGTCTGCTAATAAAATTACATGCCAACCGAGAGTGTTGAGACTGAATCCACAAACACATTGGGCTAGATTTACTGACAATTTTTCTTTTTTAAATCTGAAAGTGTTTTATGAATTTTAATCCAGTCTTCTTATAGCGATAAACTGCTCTACGCCCTGCAGCTGATCATAGAATGAATAAATCCAGCAGTTCAGCCCTATATCTGCTCTAAGCAGCCAATCTGAGGCTGTAAAGAGTACATTTTGATAAACAAAAAGAAACAGTGTGAGTGAGGAACAGGAATAGAAAAAAACACGGGAGGAAAAAAAAATATGTAAAAAGATTTATTTTGGCTAAAACCACATTCTATTTTCACTGAACTGAGAGTCCCCCAGGAGAGATACACAGTAAATTAGTTCTTCTATTAATAAAGAGATAATCATAGGAGACGTAAAAAAAAAGTGTTTACATTACTAGAAAAGTATTATTGAAAGTAAACTAGCAATACTTCATATGCGCTAACCCGACACCGTGTTAGACCTAAATTGCAAACCCAGATACGTGTTACACATTTTTTACATTCCTATGTTCCTCAAATAGATTTTTTTTTATTATAAAAAAATATATATATATATATATATATATATATATATATATATATATATATATGATAATGTAAATATGTATTTCTATAAGAATAGATATACAGTAATATGTTTATATATAGAAATATATATTTACAATAACAATTACATATCCTGTATGTTAAAAACATTGGAATGTGAAAATTGGATTGTTTGTAAACAAAAGAGGGCTAGAATAGACAGTGGCATGCTAACTGTAGCACACAAGTGATATGGGGTATTTTGCGGCTCTTTGTTTGCAAAGGAAATAGCGTGGGTATTATGAGTTGAAAGAAAATGCGTTAGCTATAGCGCAATCAAATTTAAAAAAACGTGTCATGTGAAACTTCAGAGCTCTGGTTAACTGTTACACAAGACAAAAAAGGGGCACAAAACACATAAATAAAACATTTATCAGTACAGTTACACTCATAATAACACAGTTTGATAAAAAAATATTAAAAACAATTGCATTAAAAAGTTATAACGGCTCAAAACATATGAGGTCTCAAAAAAAGACAAAGGGCTGTAACATAGAGATACATAGATACACATTTGTAAATATGTATATATGTATATATATTATGTGTGTACAGATGTATTTATGTATTTATTTGTGTGTATATGTATTTACAGACATATATACACATATAAACACATAAATACATATGTATGCTTATAAAGACATATACATAAGTGCATTGGAGCCCTTTGCTGTCAAGTAGATGAAAACATGAAAATTCATATTTATGCAATATGCTTATTTAATAAAGTGTTTAACTGTGTATGTACTGTAAATATATCACATTACAATGTTCTTCATATAGGGAGATATGTTATAAGTATTTTTAAACAGATATTTCATGTCAGGTTTAGCGCTCTTGAATAAATTCGGTCAGGTTAGCACACAAGCTTGGGTGTTCGGTTTCTTGCAGTTTTCCCGTTCCATTGAAGTCCATTGGTGAATATGTTAATGCAGTCACTATATTTGATCACACACTAACTTTTTTACTTTCAACTCATAATACGAGAGTAACTCGACACGTGCAAAAAGCCTCAATCTAGTGATGTTATTGCATTAGCAGAAGCACTAAAAAGTGCTCCACCTATAATCTAGTCCATAGTATTTATATAACATCAAAGTCATTTAACCCACTGTTCTTCTGGAAAGTCTGCAACACATTGTAATATAATAAATTCATACTTACATATTACATTGTATCTCAATGATGCTACAAGAGCAAACTGAATGCCAGTAGCAAAAGAAAGAAAGTTAGATAGATGATATATAGATTATAAATTATAAATACAATTGTCACATTGCGGCAACAGCTCAAGAAATAATAACAAACTGGTAACTTTATGATGAGTCATACATTTTACTTGGCATTGGTGTAATTTTAGCCATTCCTTTATTGTGACATTTGAGTTCTCCTTAAAATTCAGGTTCAATATACAGATAATTATTTGTCTCTGTGAAAAATGAATGTATTGATTTTATGACAAAACACAAGGATAATAAGTTGATATTTTTGAATCCTGGAGAAACCAACAAGAATCACCACTCCCCGTATCCAATTTTGTTTTTTAACAACTTTAACTTTATTAAAAGAAAAACAATTATTTTAGAATACAATTTTACATGTTCTTTAACAAGTGAATATATATATATATATATATATATATATATATATATATATATATATATTTATATTACTGGGCTATAAATTAATAAATTATATTTTTTTTATAACTAAGAAAATATATATTATATGTATGTGTGTGTGTGTAAGTTACTGGGCCATTGGGAAAATAGTCCTTATCCACTAATCCCTTGCAATTTCTTACTTTTACTAAACATATTTTGTAGTTTATTGCTGTTTACCAATAGTAATTTAATTGCAAATATAGTTGTGTCTGTACGTTTTATGATCAGAAGAATGTTGGGTATTTATTTATCCATATTAAACAACAACCAATTACACCTACTCGTGCATTGTATATGGATCAATATACTACATATTTAAAATAATCTATCAGCATGTGAAAAAAAAAATATAACGTCACATGATTTTATACATACAATGGTTGTCCAATATTTATCCTCTATTAAAGGAAACAGACTAGCTATTCCTTTTTTTAGTAAATAACCTTGAATTACTTATTAAAGGACATAACTAGAATTGTTTTTACAACATGAATGAGTGCATGTGGTGTCGTTGGTGAGTCATGTGACTTTAATAAAATATCAAATCCTCACTTGCTGGCATATACTCCCGTCATACATGTGATGCCAGCATTATGTGATGCATTACCGTTAGTCTTTAAAGCATGTGCAGGTAGAGTAAGTGTATGTAGTGTCAATAATGATTCCGCTGTCCTGTAAATGTTGCTGTTATTTCTGTTTTGCTGAGAAAGGAAAATCTTGGACTTTGATCTGTATAAAGAGTGTGAGGACTAACAGCTTATAACTTTTTTGATCTATATCTGACACTTCTAGCAATGCAGTTCAGCATCATACTAACAACCTTCTTTTAAAATGGAACAGGTTTCATACATACATGGTAAAAGAGAGCAATCAGATCTTTAGCTATTACTAGGAAACAGATGAAATATTGTGAGTATTTAGAAAAAAGTAGTTTAGTAGCTAAGCATGTGTGTGTGTGCGCACAAGTGAGTTTGTGTGTGTACATGTAATGATTAATTCTTCCTAAATTTGAGGAAAAAATAGAGGTAGATAAGGACCTCAGCTGCAGGTTAATTTTTATGTGTTGGATGGGTGATGGAGAGCACTTCCCACATAGGTGAATAGGAATGTGGTAATTGTGGTGTCTCTATAATCCCCTTTCAGATAATATACGGTAATGCTGCTTTCACTTCTGAGATGGGAGAATATTACTTCTTTGCACAGGGTAAAAACAGCTTAACCAGTAATTGAGTAAGTGCTGATGATAACATAGAATAAAGCATGGAAGCCCTAAGTTCTTGCAAGAAATATAATTAATATGCCAGCATTGTAGAATTTCCTTACTAACCTAGGAGAGATCTCTTTGTGAATATGTGTTTTAACTAATATATTACAACAGTTGGTATTTATTCTCATCTAGTATCCAGTAACAACAGTTTGAAAGTATATGAAGAATGATTCCCAAAGTTACATTTAGTATTTCAGCTGAGCTCCGGTATGACTTATAAATATCAGTTTGTTTGGTCGCTTACCGGTAAGGATGAAGGTAGCAAGTGGGACAAAGTCGAGTTATATTTAGCAAAGTTGTCTGGAGCGAGATGCGGCTGACAGTTAAGTTGAGAGACGAAGTCGAGTGCACTTCCGGTGGCGTGTGACGTCACACGATAGATGCTGGGAGCAGTAGTTCAGAGAGATTCCGAATCAAAGAATGGCTTGAAGCTTGAGTGCAGTTGCTCAGAGTAGGTGGCACAAATACCAAGCAATTAGATAAGGGTGAGTTCATCATTTATAGGAAGTTAGGAAGTGGGTGTGTCGATATAGGTGCAAGAGCAAAGGGAACAAAGGATACTCAAAGAACAAGGCCATTCACAAAAATATGACAGTACATGTGGGTGGGTGTGCACATAAGTGTGTTCATCTCTTTGCTTGTGTTTAGTTGCAAATCTCAGCACCATTGGTCCATATACAGAAGTAATACATTTTTATAAAACATGGTGCTGTCATAATTTATATCAATAAAGTAACCAACTGCATCATGATAATAATGTAGTTGAGTTTATTTAGGAATTAATTTGCAGATATCTTGCTCTCTCAATACAAATCAGATGATCACATAACAAGTTAAGTCTTATACCTGAAATAATTAGCAGTAATTTTACATAAAGCTAGAATGTTTCTGCTGAATTGTAAAAGACCATACATTCTACTAGATACTAAACCATACACTGTCATTTCCCATTTGACTTAGCCATATCTCTATGCAGTTGTTTATCATGTTGTTTGCCTAGCAAAAACACTTAACCACTTATAATTTAAAAGCAAAATTTTAACCATTTTATAACCTTAAACCAGATGCTCAAAATTGAAAAAGAGAAGCTAAGTAATATCTGAACAATGATCACATAAGACCATTAGGTGTAAAGACAGATAATACCAACATTCCCAATGGTTAATGGAAAGCTTTTCCTGCAACCTGTTTTGACACTTTTTTTAATTCAGAGTGGTTGATCCCAATTTTTTTTTTATATTCTCTTATGATAGCAGAAAATAGGATTGGTCATCATTTATTTTCAAACCAACTTCCACAATATTTGATCTCCATTTCCCCACAGCGGCACAGTTTACAGGGAAGAATGGCTGCCAATTTAAAAATAAAAAAATGAAATGGGTTACTGGGTTAATGGGTGCATCAATTGGATAGAGTAGTCTTTTTGAATAAAATATTTTAATCCCATTTACTGATAGGTATACATTGGTATTGATATTTGTATTGATTTCACAACTGTTGATATATAGTAGATATGTTTTTTTGGGGTGTTTTTACATTTAATTGATGATTGTCATAATGATGATGATAAAAAAGGGCATGTTATTCTTGTTATTCGGTTTCGATCATGTGTAAATCAGTGACCAGTGTGTGTTATTGACCAATCTTTGGGTGTTGAACATTTATCAAATGCCTTTGGCTGTTGAATGGAAGCTGTCTATTATGTTGTCCATAATTAGTTGATAACTTGTAATTGCTAGAATTGTAATGTTGTCCATGCATCGTATGGATGGAATTTCTGATATCTGATTGGATTTTTTATTTTTTTATACAAAATTTATGTTATAATTTATATTGCGATCACTCAAATATAAAAAAAAGGCATCTCATAACAAGCAAGTAGACAAAGATCATGAAACGTAAAATTCCTGACTTCTGACAAGTCAAGTGCCAGTCATCTGCTAGACACTGGGCATCCTATCATATATTTTTTTTAATCTAACTTGAACTGACTTGGGTTGAAGGATGACTTTAATGCTGTCTTGCCTTTTGAGAATAGTTGAATTTTCTTGCCTATTTCCTTATAAGATGGTTCACAGTCAGTGCCATAGTAAATTGACCCCTTAGAAGCACACCTCTAATCACAAGGCCTTTGTGTAGTATTGCAATACATTAGCATACTAACTGAGAGTGAAAAGTATCTAATATGTTAACACCTTGTTTGCCGGATTTGTTTATTGACCAAAATTCCCCTTCATTTACCTCATTTGGAAGAGACATTGGCCTCTAGTTATCAATGTCTGTCGGACCTGATCCGACAGTGCGGATCAGGTCCGACAGACATCGCTGAATACGGCGAGCAATACGCTCGCCGTATTCAGCATTGAACCAGCAGCTCACAAGAGCTGCTGGTGCAACGCCGCCCCCTGCAGGCTTGCGGCCAATAGGTGTCAATCAACCTAATCGTACTCGATCCGGTTGATTTCTGGCGATGTCTGTCCGCCTGCTCAGAGCAGGCGGACAGGTTGGGAAGCAGCGGTCTTTGTGACCGCTGCTTCATAACTGCTGTTTCTGGCGAGCCTGCAGGCTCGCCAGAAACACGGGGCATCACGCTCCATTCGGAGCTTGATACATATGCCCCAATCAGTACTTGTTAGCCATTATTGTTAGGAAATGTGCATATACAATGAAAAATCAAGTTTAGCTTGTGAAGTATCTAGTTTGAACTAGTTTTCATGGGGATTTTTAAAACTGTAAAAACATTTTTTTTACATGTTTTATTACATGAAAGGGAAACAACGGTCCTTCTCTATGTATTGCCTGGGGGCTCAACAATGCTGTATACATCTCCAAGAAAAGAATGTACTCTCCGGTCTTTTAAAAACCTATATACGTTTACTAGCTGATATTTCGGGGTATAATCCCCATCCTCAAACCATTAAACCATTATTCTGTTTCAATGGTTTGAGGACAGGGGTGATACCCCAAAGCTTTACCTAATAAATGTATATAGGTTTTGGAAAGACCAGAGGGTTCCTTCTATTCTTGGGTGTATATATATATAAAGTACTGCTATCTAATGTACTGCTGCTATCAAATATTGGCAACACTCAATGCGTTTGCAAACAATCATTACCTATGTAATTGTGAATTAGCTTTTCTGCTATTTTTCCACCCACTTGCATATTTTACTGTTTATAATTCTGTCTTCTTACTTGCTACTTTTACTGAGAATCTTCTGGCACAGACATTCTTTTGTGTCATATTCTATGGGTCAGTATCCCACTGCCTAGTTGTGAGCTACTCATATACATAACTTTATCAATAAACACACACACATATGAATGTAAATACCTCATTTACTACAACAATAAAAGTAAAATTAATTTGTTTATTAAACATTAGAGTTCAAATTTAAAAATGAAATAAGATAGTTGAGAAAATTAAGCTATAAATGTAACCCCTAGTTAATGATTTACAAATTTAGCAGAAATTTAATGACTGCAGTCCCAAGGATGAAATTCTGTCTTTTATTTAAAAAAAACAACAAAAAAACATGCTCCATGGAAACAAGACTCACTTCATAGGAAGCTGGTCTTCCAACACTGCCTTCTCTATGTCAGTCAAGCAAGCGAGTCAATGAATACAAAGTATGAAGAGATTGCATTCCTAACAAAAAGGGAGAAAAAATGAAAAGCCTTGGGCCTGTTTCCTTAAACACATTTACATCTTTAAAGAGACAGTAGAAAAAAACTGAAGAAATGTTAAAAAAAGGTTTTTGTCATCAACATATTACTTTTATTTTTTATTTTTAAACCACAGTAAAGATGATTTCACATATTTTCTTTAAGAATGAAATATCTGATGCATGTTTTCTTTTTTTAATCTAATTACACATGTGAGAGAATAACATATTAATTAATAAGTGAAAAATGTTGTTTTTTTATTTTTTGGTCATATAAAAAATTGATGTCCTCATCTTGCATCTTAATTATGCAGCTGAGTAATAATAACTGTATTATTATTAGATGTAGTAGTAGTAGTAATAATTATAATGATAAAAGTAATAATAATTTTGTAGGTAAAAATGTTTAAAAGTCAAGTGCACAAAGGGATAACTGTATTATAGTGTAATGTGTAGTTGAATACAGAGCATCTACAAACATTTTTACGTCAGAATTTAAAAGGCATTTTCACCCCTTTGAATTGTTTGTGATCATCAGTACAAAGGATTTTGCAATCTAAAGTAAGATAATCAAATTGTGAAACATCCTAATTAGCATATAACATATTACAATAAAAGTTTAATATACCAATTACCTTTTACTCAAAAACCCACGGTCAACTTGTTACTTTTTAAATAGGCAACTGTAGATTTGTTGACATATATGGCTTTCTCCAGGTTGATGAAACACCAGGACTCATTACACATTTTATTTACCTCACCAATAGCAATCCAAGAATCAGTAATGATTGAGGTGTACAGAATGAGCCAATATACAATAATACTTTGACACTCTCAAATACAGTGATACTGACCTATTGGCTGCTATTTTTTAGTAGCAGTTTCAGTCTGGTGGGCATTACAATTCCCAATAAATAACAGATATGTGCAATAAGGCTTTGGATAAATGCTAATTCACCCACATTTTGCTGATTTGTTGAGTCATTTGATATATAGGAACAGTTGAATACATTATTAGACAAAAAAGACGTAAAATGAATGATTGCTTGACAAAATAAATTTATTAATTTGTTCATGCTGTTTGGCGCCAAAAAAAGGCGCAGGAATGAGGGGAAGGAGTTATATTGTTTGGTTAATAAGCTCGTTCGTTTGCAATGATGTGCAGGGGGTTTGACCATTTATTTGTCCATCGACCACTGTCCAACCCTACCATAGTATTACTAGTGACTGATATTAGGGACAGCTGGTCAGGAACTAAATGCTGGTTTTTAGTTATACGGGAGGTGTATTTTCATTTAACATTGAAAAATAGGTTATTTTAATAGTTTGAATCCTTTAATGTTAATGTTTTTGTCATTAATGTCTATATTAGCTGTTCCCGTTTGAATAAAGGGTAACAAATCTGAATCCAATATTTGTCCAAACCAAATAACTGCATGGACAAAATTTAGTAAAAAAATCCAAAATGAATCGTTTGAACAAAACAAATTCTTCACCTGTCCACATGTCTATTAAACAATATCATTCATATAATAGCTCCCATGATATACCCATTACCCCACTGTTAACAACTAATCACTTAAAACTGAATCTATACATGAAAAAATATAAACGCTCTGCAGGCCGCATAGTCACTCTCCGCAACTGACCAGATCAGTCATCCTCATTATGGGCTAGATCACTAACGTTAGCGCACGCAATATTAAAATATTTTTTGACCTGGTTAACTTGCGTGCGTATGATAAGTTTAAAGGAAACAAGGCCGTACAAGCGCAAACAAAATTTGTTCATATTAAAAATAAAGTGTTACATACATATATACAATATCTACTAAAATGATTAATATAAATATTAAATAAAAAAGTTATGGAGGTTAAAAGGTAAATGGTATATGACAAGGTATTTAAATAAAAATGGCTATAGATAGATAGATAGATAGATAGATAGATAGATAGATAGATAGATAGATAGATATACATACAGTACATATTTACATATATACACACACACTTTGGAGCACTTTCCACTAAAATACCTGATAGCAAGAAAAATCATTTTTATGTACTGTAAATATTTTACATTCCAATGTTTTTCACATAGGGGAACATTTTCTATGTATTTTTTAAATAGATATTCCTATATGTATATACCTCTACCTACATATATACACATATTTTACAAAAAATACATTAGATATAGATAGAAATATATATTTGCGGCCCTCATCAGGGTATATTAAGGAGTAAATAAGGTTGCGGCATAGGCAAGAGAAGCCGTGCTGTTAATCCTCCAAATCTAGGAGGCTTTTTCACAGAGCAGGATTAATAAGGTGTGGTGTATGAGGAAAACATGACACTCTAGGTTCTGTTGTATAAATGTACTACACTGACATTGCACTAAAGGCGCAGTTCTCCTAAAGCCAAGTGTTTAGTGCATTCATGTCTAGTAGTGCTGATCTGAAGGGTGCTTGTTTAATATGTAGGGATTATTTTATTTTTTATTTTTTTTCCCTTTCTTTGTTTTAGGTTAAATCTAATGTAAGCGGTAGGCTGACAATCTGGTCGTAGGTGGTTTGATTTGTGGGTCATGTTATTTTGTACTAGTCCAAATCTGTTACGGGAGGTAGGTTTATGGTGTGTTGGCTTGGAATATCAGAGTTATTGTTTGTCTAGTCCAAGTCTGTTGCATGGAGTGGGTTAAAAAAATAAAAAACAAACAAAAAAAAACATGTAGGGATCGTTAAGGCTTCGGGAATCAGGGTACTGTTGGTGATTAGACTATAGGTAAATAATGAAGCAACACTTAGAAGAGACCAAGTCAGGGTGTGTCCAACCAATGTAAGTCACCTATTATCGCTAATTAAACCACAGAATATAGGAGCTTATACCATAACAGATCTTTAAGAACACCGCTAATAATTTATCTACTAAATGTACACGGTTCGAACATTCGAATAAGCCTGTACAAACACTCCCCACCGCTCATTACATACTTTTTTTGTATTTTTCGGCTATAGTACTCAGCATGCCGTACTACCTCAGCCGATGGCAGCGCCGCAAAATGCCCAGCAATATTTGGATATTCACTATGAGCCGTGAGACCTGTGTTTAAATAAGGTCAGGGGATAAGGCTGACTTTCATACATTCTACTATATCGGAGGCATGTCTCTGGGATTGGCTTAATAAAGCAATCTTTTTAGACTTAACAATCAGGTGCTTCTGATCTGCATGATATGTTGTCGGTAATATATATTCTTAACTTCAGTTTTAAATAACTAGTTATATATATTGACCCCCTTACTGTGCTAACAGCGTCTTTGCATTAATTTAAAATCATATTGTAGGAAAAACTATATCTAGGCACAGCTTGTATATGCAGGCCTGCATAGAAATACCTTGGCATATCTTACATAAAGGTAGCTAAGAATCCGTATGGATGCATTAGAAAACAATGTCAGTTGTGGCATAAGGAACTAGTAATATATATCAAACCTCGTTTTGAAATAACAGTATTCTATAGTTGATTTGAACCCTACCACATAGTAAAACAACCTTAGTCTTATCTCAGCCATAAAACACACACAAAGTAACTTTAGAGTAAATAAAGGATAAACGTAAGCTATATAATCCTAATTTAACTCTATGCATAGGCGTCAGGTAAAGCTCAACTGGCAACGGGCTAAATGGCAGAAACCCTGTGACTCTTATCAACATTCCAATCCCAATTCTAGTGACTCCATGTCCAACAGTTCAATCAGACCTGCTTGGGCTCCCTGGATGCTGTTTTGTAAGGTATGTCCCTTGGAATAGGGGTCTTTTGAGACGGTACAGTCCTTCATCTTTAATATGTATGGAGTCCTCTCAGTTCGCTGCAGTCCAAGATCTCTGCCCCAGATACTCATCTCTGCAGACTGCAAGGTCTCACTGTGCTCCATGAAGAGCAGGGGCCTAGAATGTAAATTTTTACCTGAAGTCTGTGCACATAAATCCAATCCCTCTAGAGCACTGCGTAGACCATCTTTTTTACACACACGATCTCTAGTTTCTGTGTTGGATCGCCACAGCTCAGGAAAGCCACGTGCAGGAGGATGTGGAGTGGTAGGCGTAGGCAGTCCCGTCAAGTGTTCCGATTTGATGTACTCCATGTCTGAGGGGTGATCTTTCTCTGTAGGCTCCATATGGACAACAGCCTGGTTAGCCATAGCTGTGAGGAGTAAGGAGCTGAGATCCCTTTCCAGTAGTTGGCAATGTTGCGATAACGCTGTCTGTATAGCACACTCCCATGCTTCCACAGCCTCCATGACTTCAATATTACACCCTATTAGGCTCTTCCTCAAGCAAAATTGGTGTGGTCCACTGTGCGATGAGGCGGATAGCTCCCAACTAAAAGCCATACCCAGAGCGGATTAGTCCTGCTGACCCCGGATAAATGGGGGGGGGGGTTGCTGGTGTTTTTTCTTGGCCGCCATTTGTAAGCTGCCAATGTTACAAATTGTGAAGATTCCAGTGGGATAAATTGTAGTTGTTAGTAGCAATCAATTTAGTTAATCTTCCTCATTCAGGATTAGGTATCTGTTGTAATAGATAATAGATGTAAAGAGAGATAATTGGCAGATTGTCAGAAATCTATGCAGAGCTTTCTTTTTTACGGCTGATCATGGTCGTTACTTGGACTCGCCCCCGAGCAGTCACTTTTAAACCAGTTATGTTTTTCACAGAGGAAAATTTTCCTAAAGTACATCAGTCTGATCCCACCAAGTAAGGTCAGTCCAGGCCCAAAATACCAGGCAATTCTCCCCTGAACAAGGAACATGACAACCCCAGATGATCGTTTCAGCCATTTGTGGGCCTTGTCAGGGAGGTGCATCCATATTCCTCTACGCACAATGGACAAGAGGAGGTCCATGTCTGGTTTCACCTATACCCCTTAGGGAGACTTATAAACTAGATTGGAATAGTCCTCTGTGTGTTTAATTCCTGCAAATAGGTAGAACACATAGGCATCAATTTTATAAGCATTAGGTGGATAACTCCAAACCTGCTTGTCTGCTTGTGTTACTCTGCCCCTTGCTTGTGTGTGGCCAATTCCATGCAAACAAGAGCGGTCAATCACCCTGGTCGGACAAGTCCATGGGATTGCAAACCTCCAGTTCAGCAATCTGATGACTGATGCTTCTTAACTATAACTGCAGGCTTGTGCATGCGAGCTTGCAGCCATAGGCACTCCAAAGCCTCACCAGCAGTTAAATGGAAGACACAGTGAGAGCAGCAATGCACTAATGGGACCTAAGTAAGCTGAAAAGTCTAATTTAATTTGTTATAGACTTTTTAAATTCTAAAGGTTCATTTTTAAATGGTTTATGATACTGATTTTCATACTACCAGTGCTAAGATTAGATTATTTGAATAACACTTTTAATTACTCATTTTATCTAGATTTGTTATAATTATACTTCACAGTGCTTTTCAACTGCATTTGTTCTGTATTTTTTAAAACTATCTAGCCTGAACAATAGGGCTACATTTAATTAAAAAAATGTTGGGTTCTTCATTGTATAACTTCCCTTTCTATTGTTTAAATCATCACTTTATTTCCCAGTTGATAGAAGAGAATCAATGATTGCAATAATACAAATTAGCAGTATTAAAGTTAAGAGTGTACGTTACATGATAAAAGCACTTGATGAGTTTCTACATCTGTTTTAGCCAAGTTGTTAAAGTGTTTGTTAGTAAATGTAATGGAATATCATTTCAGAATGTGTTCTTTCTGAGTAAAATCATTACAGTTTAATTTTAACATTTGATTTATAGTTTTTAAAGGCAGAATTTTTACATACAATTGTTTTTTATTTAATTCCATTTTATAAAAAAACAAAACTTGAAGAATAACAAAAAAAAAAAAAATGATTAACAACAGGTCATATACAATGAATATCATTCATTTAACAATATTCCCAATTTGTATATATTCACCTAACAAGTGATGAACACACATATAAGTAAAAAAAAAATACCATTCTCCAGTTAAAGACATAATTTGTCTTTTTAAAGAAGCCTCATGCACTTCTAAATATTTTCCACAAGTCTCTATAAAGGATTTAAATCTTTATCCATTATCAATAAACATGTCATGCAATTGAACCACAATCTCCTTCCTTTCCTGACTATGTTCTTCAAACCTCTAATCATAGGAGGATCCTTTATAAATGGATTATCTTGCCAATAAAATGATATATACTATTAACTTATGACTATTATCTGGTCAGACTACACCACCCAAAAGAAAATGTCTATCTCTGAAAGAGTAACTTTTGTTTTCACCATTTCAGATAGAAAATACATTATTTTTCCCCAATACTGAGCATTTAGGACATTAATTAAATTCATATCCCATTTCCTTACTCTACCTACTTAGTAAGCTGAATTAGCTGAATATCCTTAAACAGAATTGTAGACCAATCTTGGCGCAAAACAGCAACCTATTTTTTTTATCAATTCCAAACAAAAAATGTATATAAAGCTGACAAGGAGATCTTATCTTTTTTGTATCTATTAATCAGCCCTTGGTATGGGGAGGATTGCAATAGGCTAGAATTATACTTGACCAGATGCTAAATATAGTGCCTCAATGATGGGCTACAGAGATGTCAAATATATTGATATGGGCCAGATAACAAGTGGAGCACTATTTAGTATTATATATTAAATATATTTAATATTATTATTAATAGGCATTTCCCACCCATTTTTATAAATAATTTTAAGAGACATATTTTAATTTTTGAAGAATTCTAGAAAAAATGGAGAAGGCGCCACATAGCGTAATTCTGTAAGGTATATCAATAGATAAATGCTGGATAATATAGTCACATTTAGTCTAGCACTGTAACGAAGTGTAAACTAGGCAGACAGGATCCTCAGAGTTGTCTGGTAAAACTCTCCTCTGGAACCAGGAATACACAGGATTCAAACAGTGCCTCTTCACTCGCAGTAAATATGGGTATAGTAACCTCCTTTCTGCTGCAAACCATCCAATGGTGGAAACAGGTCACACAAAAAGTGCAGAGGTAGCAAGTAGTATAATTAAAAGTGTTTTATTAACTACAAAAGTGTACAGCAACGCATTTCTCAGTATTGCTACTGTTTCATCAGGCCGATACAAACATTACAAACTTGCTACATTATATTCACATTCCCAGCCAATAAAATAGCTGCTAAAATCACACCCCCTCTCAGTCACATGACCTCACAGGAGTAGTGTGTTACAGTGTTAAAAACATAATACATTTAATAAAACCATATTAAAAACATATTTAGAAACAACCATATATGATATCTCAATGTATCAAAGAGAAATATATAGATTAAGAATAAATTTGTATAGTCTATATTAACCTATACTAAAGTGTAGTTGGACTTACATATGTATGGCATTACAAGTTCAGTTAAACGATTTTAAATCACATCAAAAATATGAGGAGTTGAATAAAATGGTTGTAGAAAAAACTAATAAATTCCAGCAAGAAATTATTGCCATAAAACAGAAAAAAATGGCAAGAGACGAAGAAGATGATCTCAATAATATGGTATTCACCTATACCAAAGATAATTCACAAGATACTGTTAAAAATACTACTACTAAACATACACTGATCATGGGTGGACCATAGTCAATAGACAGAATAAAAACAAAAATACAAACAAAAATTAAAATAAAAGCCATTATAATAGAAATAACAATTATTATAGTGGCAATTATTATTACCATGATAGAGGCAACTCCCACAAGTCTGATACCCCATTTGATTTAAGACACAAATTAACAAATAGTTATAACCATCAATCTGGGAATGAAGGTAATTATTTGAATAGATGTGAGACTCTAAATCAACTACCCTTAGAACAAACAGATGGACAGATTCCATCAAGTTCCACCTATACTTAAAGATCTAATAAATCAAATGTAAATAATGAATATAATTTTTTTAGACATGGGCCTAATGCCGAGATACTCACAGCTGAAGATCCAAAGCTACCTGGAGCCTCTCACCACATATACCCCAAAACCAAACTCAAAAAGACGATATGTGGGAGAGGATCCAGAGGACGCAATAGTGCCACCAAGGAAAAAAGAATACAGACACTAACAAAGGGTATTTACAAGCTATCTTCTCACCAGTTAACCAACAATGAAATTAGAATGTTGGGGAAGGGACTCTCTTTCAGTCCATCAAACAAACACAATATGTTTCAATTGTTAAATAATTTCACGCGCAAACTATCCCTTTAGAAATACTTTGCTTAAAAAAGACTAAAATACAGTAATGCCATGCCCATTTTGACTAACCAAATGGAAGGTAGAATTAGAACACTGCATAATCTTTTACTAATCATATTAATACCAACAATATGGGACTTATTTTTTCCAGTACTATAGAAACTGAATCTATTGTGTTTCTTGACCACTCCTTGTCTTTTCCAGGGGAAATGGTGATATTGAATCCAAAAACCACTTTAACAATGTGGATTGCAATAGCTATTTGGAGTAAACTATCAATCACTATTTGCTCTTGAAGAAAAATGTCCCTTATGGACAGTTTAAAAGACTGAGGAGAAACTGCAAAAATATATTGGATTTTAATAAACAGAGTTCAATTCTCAAAGAAAGGTTTCTTGAAAAAGGGTATCCGACATTATTAATAGAAACCAGCCTGAATAGAGCTAGGACTGATAGTAGAGAAGATTACTTCAGCACTAACTCAAAAAAGTACCCAATCTTACTAATGATAACAAATGTATTTGTATCACTCAATACAATACTGGTCATAATTTTTTTTTAATAACATTATAACGAAAAATAGGGGAATTTTAATGAAAGATTCAATTTTAAATAAAACTATTAATGATAAACCCAGATGTGTGTTTAGATGGGCACCAACCTTAAAAAATCTACTAGCTCCCAGTAAAGTAGTAGTGAACAAAATAAGAAAAATACAGGGCCCTTCCAAAAGTGGCAAAAAAGTAGACAACAAAAAAGGTATTTTCAAATGTCTAAAATACAAATGTAGGATGTGTACTCACATTAAACCTGGAACATCACATTTTACATCACAAACCACAGGAAATACATATCCAGTTTCACATCATCTCCCTTGTGCATCCACATATGTTGTTTACCTTTTAGGCCGAACTTGTAGGGTCATACATACCAGATGGAATGAACATGAAAAACAATTTGAAGAATCATAGTGCTCCAAGACATTGCAATCTAGTACATAAGGGGGACTTTAACATATTCGATATTATTGCTATTGAGTTTATTTGGAGTTTCAAATTTATATAACAGATTTAGCATATTGCGTCAGCGAGAGACCTTTTGGATATACCAACTAGGTACTTTGTATCCCAATGGTCTCAATATGCACATGGACCTAGCTGCATTCAGTTCATAATAGTATATTGCTTAACCACATATGATGATTATTTTAAAGATGATATTACTTCACATATTTTTCACATTCCACAGTATATCACCCACTTCCACACGCTACTAATAATCGGCTATATTAAGAGTCTTGCGTTATGAGTAAAAAAGCAGCGTTAAGCCTTATAACGCTGCTTTTTTGCTACCACTGGTATTACATGTCTTGCAGGTTTAGGGGCACTGCACACTTTTTTGGCCTTACCGCAAATCAACCTACGCAATTTGCGTATAGTCTATTTTCAATGGGACTTCCATAGCGCCGGTATTACGAGCTTGTCCTGGGCATCCAAAAAGTGAGTGGTACACCCTATCCCGTCAGGATTGGTAATGCATTTTAAAGTCAGTAGTTATGAGTTTTACACTACTAAGCTGTAGCATAAAACTAATAACTAAAGTGCTAAAAAGTACACTAACACCCATAAACTACCTATTAACCCCTAAACCGAGGCCCTCCTGCATCTCAAACACTAAAATAAAATTATTAACCCCTAATCTGCCACTCCCGACATCGCCGCCACTAGAATAAACATATTAACCCCTAAACCGCCGCACTCCCGCCTCGCAAACATTAGTTAAATATTATTAACCCCTAATCTGCCATCCCTAAAATCGCCGCCACCTACCTACATTTAATAACCCCTAATCTGCCGCCCCCAACGTTGCCGCCACTATATTAAATTTATGAACCCCTAAATCTAAGCCTAACACCCCCTAAATTAAATATAATTAAAATAAATCTAAATAAAACCTACTATTAATAATTCCTATTTAAAACTAAATACTTACCTGTAAAATAAACCCTAAGCTAGCTACACTATAACTAATAATTACATTGTAGCCAGCTTAGGGTTTATTTTTATTTCACAGGCAAGTTTGTATTTATTTTAACTAGGTAGAATAGTTACTGAAGAGTTATTAACTATTTACTAACTACCTAGCTAAAATAAATACAAATTTACCTGTAAAATAAAACCTAACCTAAGTAACACTAACACCTTACACTACACTACAATTAAATAAATCACCTAAATTAAATATGATTAAATAAATTACCAAAAAAAATAAACACTAAATTACAGAAAATAAAAAACAAATTACAAGATCTTTAACCCCTTAATGACCACAATGTACCCTGTATGTCACTGGTCGTTAAGGGTTTTTTCAGGACATAATAGCACAAGTCTAGCAATAACACGCTATTAATTCCCTCCCTCCAGCAGGCTTTGTGGAATAGAGCAGTCTCAACGCTGGTGGCAAGACCGCGCTATAAAACAATCAAGTCCCAAAAAAAGGCCAGCGACATACAGGGTACGTCGCTGGTCCTTAAGGGGTTAAACTAATTACACCTAATCTAATAGCCCTATCAAAATAAAAAAGCCCCCCTGAAAAGAGCATTTGGGTGGGCATTTTACCGGACAACTCTGAGGATCTGGTCTGCCTAGTTTGCACTATGTTACAGTGCTAAACTAAATGTGAGTGTATATTATCCACTACTTGTCTTTTGTTATACCTTACAGAATTGCGCTATGTGGCACCTTCTCCATTTTTTCTAGAATTACTCTGAAGTGTAGTTCTAGAATTACTCTGAAGTGGATGGCCTTTACCCTGAGGAGAGCTGCCAGTCTATATTAACCTATACTAAAATGTATTTGGACTTACATATGTATGGCGTTAACCACACATATTTTGTAGTACAATACTATTACGGTTGTATTATTACACGGCTGCCTGGTAATTTGGTCCTACATTTCTGGTATCATATGATATATATATATATATATATATATATATTGTTTTTCTTATACTCATCATATGCACTATATATACTGTATATATATATATATATATATATATATATATATATATATATATATATATATATATATATATATATATACTGTATGTATATATATATATATATATATATATATATTGTTTCTGACAACGTTTGATCCTTGTATTGTGGTGATATCGCCCCTATATACACTTTGTAAGTGTTTTTGATATTTTAATTTTTATTGGCTGAGAATCCCTTTAAATAGCTTATGATTAAGGGTCAGATTACAAGTGGAGCATCATTTAACACTCCCGCTCGAGCGTTCACTTTCGCTAGAAGTAAGCTTTTTTTGCACACATCGGGTTGTGCTTGTATTATAAGTCGAAAGTAAAAATGTATTGATTGTGTGCTAACCAGTTGACCGTAAGAAGCCAAACTTACAATATCACATATTCTCAAGTTTGCTAACCGACATGAAATTATGTATATTTTACATTCCAATGTTCTTAAAATAGCAGAATATGTTCTATATAAATACATATATGAAGTTAATGAGTGAACTGAAAAACAAAAAGAGGAGAGCGCAACTGGACTCAGGTGCAGTTTATTTTAACAATTAAAACAAGAACAGTTAAAATCCTCAAATGGCAGGTAATTGTGCGTACCAAATGTAAAAGATAAAAGTGCATATAAAAGGTCTTTATAGATATCCACAGATTACCGCTCCCCAGGTTTCCTTAACGATCCAGTCACAGCACAAATATCCTCAGCTGAGCGCTCTGTAGTGATTGTGGATAGCTGATCAGCTGTTAGGTGCCCTGTCGGAAAGCCGGTTCCGGTCCAAGCTGGAAGTCTGTGTCACTCAAAGCAGAGATACAAAGTATCACCAGTTAGTATATATACTTTATATACTTGTTTGTTTTTTACTGTATAAATATATATATATATATATATATATATATATATATATATAATTTTGTTTGCAAAAATATATATATTTATACCTATAGGTATATACATGATTATAAAAAGGTTTTCAGCTACTTAACTGTAAAGGGCTCTAAAGCACAGTACATACATACATACATATACATCTTTAGAGATGTATATGTATGTATCTCTATGTTTAAGCCCTTTGATTTCCTTTTTTATTTTTAAAACCTGATATCTCATATCTTTTAGCCCTTTATTGTGAAATATTTTTATTTTTAATAATTTTTTTTAGATTGTGTCATTATGAGTGTATCTGTACTTTGTAATGTATTTTTGACGTGTTTTGTGACACTGTTTGATTCGCGAAACATTTAACTAGAGCTCTGAGGTTGCGGTAACCCGATGTACGTTAACTTCAATTGCGCTCAAGCAATCACGTTTATTTTAAACTTGCAAAATGAGCGAAAAACCCAACGCAAACAAACACCTGCGATAAACTACATCAAATTTAAAGCAGCTTTCCATTGTACTTTTATTATCAATGCTGCTTAGTTCTCTTGGTATTAAAGAGAAATTCTAGGTGAATCCAGGAGCGTACATCTGTTTTTAGCCATCTGGCAGCAGCGTTTGCAACAATCTTTATAGCAATGTAATACATGGCTGCAAACACTGCTGCCATAAACTGAAAAAGACACCTGCACACTCCTAAGCACCTATAAGCCTACCTAGCTTTACTCTTCAAGAAAATATACCAAGAGAACAAACAAGTCTGATAATATAAATAAACTGGAAAGTTGTTTTAAATTGCATTCCTTTTCTGAATTGTGAAAGTTTAATTTTGACTTTACTGTCATTTTATGTACAGGTCAATTTGTTTTTTTATTAAACTGATAATAAAAATATTGGTGCTAATAAACAATGGAAAACTGCTGACTGTGATCAATTGAACATTGAAAAGGAATCATCTGCAGCTGTTAACATGCTGATAATTATCAAACAATAGATTGTGAGCAACCTCATAGTTAAAAGTTTGTTAAAGGGATACTAAACCCAAATGTTTTCTTTTGTGATTCAGATAGAGCATGCAATTTTAAGCAACTTTCTAATTTACTCCTATTATCAATTTTTCTTCGTTCTCTTGCTATCTTTATTTGAAAAAGAAGGCATTTAAAGCTAAGGAGCCAGACAATTTTTGGTTTAGACCCTGGACAGCACTTGTTTATTGGCGTTGTCCAATCAGCAAGGACAACATAGGTTGTGAACCAAAAATGGGCCGGCTTCTAAACTTATATTCTTGCTTTTAATAAATAAAGATAGCAAGAGAATGAAGAAAAATTGATAGTAGGAGTAAATTAGAAAATTGCTTACAATTGCATGCTCTATCTGAACGATGAAAGAAAATTGTTTTGGTTCAGTGTGCCTTAAATATGTGTTTTCATTTTAAAAAGGGACATTGCAGAATTAGAAAAAGTTCAGAGAAAGGCCACAACATTAATAAGGGAAATTGAGGATTTAAACTATGAAGAGAGGTTAGCCAAATCAGGTCTGTTCACTCTATAAAGGTGAAATCATTAAAAAACATTATAAAACCATATTCCAGACCCATATACAGAGAGTTCCAATGCAGTTGTTAGTGACAGAGGTCAGAATGTAAAGGGACATTATACACTCATTTTTTCTTTGCATAAATGTTTTGTAGATGATCTATTTATATAGCCCATACAGGTTTTTAAAAAAATAAATGTATAGTTTTGCTTATTTTTAAATAGCATTGCTCTGATTTTCAGACTCTTAACCAAGCCCCAAAGTTTTATGTGAATACCGTCAGCTACCTACTCCAACTTGCTCCTGTTTGTGTAAAGGGTCTTTTCATATGCAAAAGAAGGGGGGGAAGGGTCTTATTTGCCACTTGCAGTGGGCTTTCCAGCTACCTTTTCAACAGAGCCAAACTGACAGCTTCTAAGTAAGTTTTTAAACAATTTTATACTGGAATTTTATATCAGTATCTGTGCATCTTATTCTTTATAGTAGTGTCTATTACATGCAGTTATATGAAAATGAGTGTATACTGTCCCTTTAAGGCTAGAGGAAAGGAAATTCAATCTCTACCACGGTATACATTTTTTTCCACGGTAAGAGCAATCAAATTGTAGAACATTTTACCTAAAGAGGCAGTGGCTGCCAATACCTTAGATACATTTAAAATGGCTTATCTATATTTCTGGCTAAAAACAGAATTCAGGCATATGATTACTTGTATTAAATGGGTCGGCTTTCTAATTGTTCAATTGGCAGCTTCTTTAGCGTAAATAAGGTAGTCTCTGTTAAGGATAAACTCAATAGACTTATGTTTTTTCCAACCTTATCTACTATGTTACTATGTAATTATGAAATGTACCTTTTCTATGGCATGATTTTTATGTACTGTTGAAGTCAACATACCATCCAATGTGAAAACATCCTGAATGTATTAACAACCTGTTTATTTTTTTAATGGGGAATCCCTTTACTACCCTTATTTGGAGTAGCTAGTTTGGACTTTGCAGCATAAAACCTTATGACATTGACTGCTGTTGCCAACTAAGGGCAGGTATGGATTTGATTATTGAAGTCTGCATTGTGATTTCCTTGCTAGTTCAAAACAAGGAAGACTTTTAAAGAAACAGTAAACACATTGCAACACATATTTCTGCTTCCTTGTTTAGCATAACATATTAGTCCGTTTTAAACAAGCTAACACTTTGTTTACTGTGTGTTTTTTAGTAGTTTAACTCCCAGGTACCATTTGCCTTATTTAGAAGAGCCAAACCAGGCTTGCTTCTGCAGAATATAAGGATAACCATGGTTATTATGTTCATATAATCTGTCCTGCTTTGCTGTTGATATCCACTAAAGACATTTAAAGACAGGGTTAGAACTGAGAAGTGTTAATTTCCAGTTCTAAAAATTAGAAATTTCAGATCAAAATTATATGAAAATGGGACACAAGAGTATATTGCAAAGTTTTTTTATGCATAACTAAACATTTTTTATTAAAATCACAGGTGTTTACTGCCTCTTTAATGTGGCATTAACAGTAAAGCAATGGTAAAAATGTTGCTGAAATGTATTATACAAAACTACAGATTTTTTTGGATTAAATTGAAAAACAATGATTGTATTCATTTTGCATGTATCATAAACCTACAAACAACTTAATGCTCTTCGGTATAGCAAAATAGAAAGTACTTTTCAAGGATTTTGTTGAAAATGTAAAAACTATGGTACCACTCATATAAACCTCTATCTGGTGTCTTTGACACAAAGACAAAACATACAATTATTATTTTCAATGTCAAAAATAATTTTTACAATATATAGTCCTGACAATGTACCTCCTGTAAACAACAGATAAACCAAGATTGGTGTTTTTCCCGGAAATTATAAATAGTATATTAGTTTTTAATAAGATTGCACTGGGTTCAATTTCCTGCACATGTAAGGGTGGCTGTTTTAATATTTTCCATGTTTTATCTCATATAATTACAATCTAAAATCTGTTATATTTAATAGCAGTGTCACACATAATTTCCATGAAACCCCATGGACCCAAGATCACAATGATTAACTACATACAGAATTTTCGCCTAAAAATTCTGGTAGAAAAATAAATAGAAATAAAAGAATGTCACATTTGTATTTCTTGCTTCAAAACTAATCTGATAAATTTGGCGAGCTAGGTCAGATATGAGCAAATACAAGCACATGAGAGTAGAGCAGTACAGAATGGCATATTATTTTATTTTTATTTTAATATCTATATATTTAATTATAAAATCTCAGAGAGGTGTAATACAATGTATACAGAAATTTGCATATTTAATTGTATTTTAACTATTGTTCACATAGTATTTGGATTACAGTAATAGCTCAAATGCATGATACTAAAGAAATCTACTACTATATATTCCATTCTTGATAATCAACCAGCTCTTGATTTTTGACACTGAGAACAGCTGATTTATTTAATCATTCTGCTGAATGTCACTATATTAAAATTCCAATAAAATATATATGATATGCATGCTTTTTAACAAAGGAAATTTTACACGCAAAAAAATCTCGAACAATTAAAGTGTGTTAAAAAAGGATACATTTTGAAAAGCATCCTTTTATTTAATTCAATTTAGTGTGGCACAAAACGTTATAACCTACTAAATAATTTATATTTTGAAAGTATTAATAATGACATGCAAGAAAAAACACAAATTATAGTTTGGATACAATTTATATTCCTAATCCATAAAGTTAAAGGGACAGTCTACACCAGAATTGTTATTGTTTTAAAAGATAGATAATCCCTTTTTTACCCATTTCCCAGTTTTGCATAACCAACACAGTTATATTTATATATTTTTTTACCTCTGTGATTATCTTGTATCTGAGCCTCTGCAAACTGACCCTTTTTTCAGTTCTTTTGACAGACTTGCAGTTTAGCCAATCATTGATAGCAACCAGGTAACTTCACGTGCATGAGCACAGTGTTATCTATATGAAATTCATGAACTAACACCCTCTAGTGGTGAAAAACCTGTTAAAATGCATTCTTAAGCGGCGGTCTTCAAGGTCTAAGAAATTAGCATATGAACCTCCTAGGTTAAGCTTTCAACTAAGAATACCAAGAGAACAAAGCAAAATTGGTGATAAAAGTAAATTGTTTAAAATTACATGCTCTATCTGAACCATGAGAGTTTATTTTGGACTAGACTGTCCCTTTAAATGCGCAAATGTCTTAGCTATAAAACCAAATAAAGTCACTTTTTCTCTTCTAACTCTGTATGAGGAATAATTGTGTTTTTTTAAAAATATGTTAAAGGACCAGTAAATACAATAGATTTGCATAATCAAGAAATGCATGATAAAAAGACAATGCAATAGCACGTAGTCTGAACTTCAAATAAGAAGTAGATCTTTTTCTAACAAATTTCAAACTTATGTCTATTTCCACTTCCCTTGTATCGTGTGACAGCCATCAGCCAATCATAAATGCAGATACGTATATTTAATGAATTCTTGCACATGCTCAGTAGGAGTTGGTGATTCAAAAATTGTAAATATAAAAAGACTGTACATTTTGTTAATGGAAGTAAATTGGGAGGTTGTTTAAAATTGCATGCTCTATCTGAATCATGAAAGTTTAATTTTGACTTAAAGGGCCACTGTAAGTAAATATTTTCTATGCCTGTTACTAACTAACTACCCCAAATACGCTTTTTATCAATAGCATTTCATTAACATATCTCTACCGTATATCAGAAATCTTGTCTGCAAATTTAATTGATTTCCAAACCCACTCCGCGGGTATCCTTTGCTCTGTACCAATCCGTTTACAATACCTAGGTTTCAAAATGGCGCTTTAAACACAAAGTCATTGGTTTAAGTATTTTGAACATGCAGTGCTGAAAATAGTGGGCAGGATAACGTGACATCATCGGCAAATAAAAGATATAACTTTTAGAACGTTATGAAACTTTGTTTTGGAGAAAATATAGGTCAGTAGGTTTTAATTAATGTTTATTAACTTTAATATGTTAGTTGTTTAGCTTAAAAATTATAACAGAAAGTAATCCTTTGAGTGTTCCTTTAAGTATTTGTATATACATGCAACTTTATCGTCAATATAATTAAAATATACATTTTACATATTAAATATGTTACACAATGTATATTAAAGAAAGAGAACATTTAAAAAGAGAAATGTGTTTTCATCAATATAGTTTTAAGCATCTCTTCTCCACCCCTGGCTACTATTTATTTTTACAGTTCTATGTATGTAAAGGCATTTAAATTTATATATAGCCAGTATTTGCATTTCATCTTAAAGACTGCACATGTTAGAGACCAACTGTTCTTTTGGAACCATTAAAACATTTTATATAAATTATACTGTATATACTCTTTCTAATAAATATATACAATCTATTCCTTCTATTAGCAGATTTGAAGGTAAATTGAGCACATTTTTTCATTCATGATTCAGATAGACCATACAATTTTAAAGAATTTTGAAATTTACTTTTAAAATCACATTTTCTTCTTTCTCTTTGTGTCCTTTGTTATGGCAGCAGCAATGCACTAATGGGAGCTAGCTAAACACACCAGGTCACCCAATGACAATGTAAAGCCACCAATAAGCAGCTAGCTCCCAGCACTTAATTTCTATTTATGAGCCTACCTAGGTATGCTTTTCAACAAAAGACACCAAAAGAACATAAAAAAATAAAACTCTAAAATGTTTTAATTTTTTTATTTTATTATTATATACATGTTCCTCTATCAAGGTGGAGGAATGGTAATTTTAAATAAAGAAAACCACATCAAAGAATATAATTAGACAACTAGAATATTGTAATGCTCTATCTCATTATTGTGATAATTATATTTCACTTCAATGCTCTTGAAAATATAGGTGTATGAATGCAATATTTTTGTTAAAGGACAATTAGAGGGACACTGAACCCAATTTTTTTTCTTTCATCATTCAGATAGAGCATGCTTTTTTAAGCAATTTTATAATGTACTCCTATTATCAATGTTTCTACATTCTATTGCTATCTTTATTTGAAAAGCAAGAATGTACATTTAGAAGCTGGCCCATTTTTGGTTAACAACCTAGGTTGTCCTTGCTGATTGGACTGTACCAATAAACAAGTGCTGTCCAGGGTTCTAAACCAAAAATTGTCTGGCTCCTTAGCTTAGATGCCTCCTTTTTCAAATAAAGATAGCAAGAGAACGAAGAAAAATTGATAATAGGATTAAACTAGAAAGTTGCTTAAAATTGTATGCTCTATCTGAATCATGAAAGAAATAAAATAGGTTTAGTGTCCCTTTAAGTACAGTAGTATTGCAAAATAAACAAATGCATAGTAAAAAGACAATGTTATAGCACTATTTTTGAATTTTAGAGGGACAGTCTAGTCAAAATTAAACTTTCATGGTTCAAATAGGACATGCAATTTTTAACAACTTTCCAATTTAGTTTTATTATCACATTTGCTTTGTTCTTTTGGTATTCTTTGTTGAAAGCTAAACCTAGGTAGGCACATATGCTAAATTCTAAGCCCTTGAAGGCCGCCTTTTATCTCAGTGCATTTTGAAAGTTTTTTACAGCTAGACAGCGCTAGTACATGTGAACCATATATATAACATTGTGCTCACTCCCGTTGATTTATTTGTGAGTCAGCGCTGATTGGCGAAAATGCAAGTCTGTCACAAAAGAACTGAAATAATGGGCCGGTCTGCAGAGGCTTGGATACAATGTAATCACATAAATAAAAAGTGTATATTTTTAAACAATGAACCCTTTTAAGTAGACTGTCCCTTTAAATGGGTAGTAGATTTTTTTCTGAGATGCTTAGTATGAGATGGTGTCTCAGAAAGTGTGTTTATAAAAAGATGGTGCACAATCTGCACTCTCTCCTTCTGTCCTTTCCCACATCAGCGACTGCTTATCTGGCATTTCTTCCTGTATGGCCTCTCACCACCTAAAAATCAACATGTCCAAGACTGAACTTCTTCTAATCCCCCTATCTAATTCTACTCCAGTTTCTAACTTTACTATCACTGTTGGTGACACCACTATCTCCCCATCACCCCAAGTCTGCTGCCTAGGAGTTACACTTGACTCCAATCTGCCCTTCATACCCCACAATTAAATGCTCTATTCATCCTGTCGCAACCACCTAGGAAATATCTCCAAAATTTGTCTTTTTCTGAGTGCTGAAACTACTAAACAGCTAATCCATTACCTAGTAATTTCCCGGCTTGATTACTGTAACAATCTACTAACTGGCCTTTCTCTCTCCCGCCTCTCCCCCTTCAATCCATCCTAAATGCCTCTTCTAGGCTAATCCACCTCTCTCGACAATCTGTATCTGCTGCACCCCTCTGTGAGTCCCTTCACTGACTCCCCTGGAGGTGGCGGATGCCATAGGAATCAATGGGAGTCTAAAAGCAGTGAAAGCTCATGTTCGCTGCTGCCCGATATCCCATTGATTCCTATAGTAACATTTACACTTAACACCCTAACATGTACCCCGAGTCTAAACACCCCCTAATCTGCTGCCCCCTACACCGCCGACATCTACATTATACTTATTAACCCCTAATCTGCCGACCGACACAGCCGCCACCTACATTATACTTATTAACCCCTAAACCGCCACTCCCGGAGCCCACCGCCACTCTAATAAACTTATTAACCCCTAAACCGCCGCTCACGGACCCCGCCGCAACTAAATAAAGTTATTAACCCCTAAACCGGCGCTCCCAGAGCCCACCGTCACCTACATTATACATATTAACCCCTGATCTGCTGCCCCCTATATCGCCGCTACCTACATAAAGTTATTAACCCCTATCCTGCCACCCCAGATCCCACCACAACTAAATAAAGTGTTTAACCCCTAAACCGCCACTCCCAGAGCCCAACGCCACCTACATTATATTTATTAACCCCTAATCTGCCCCCCTACACTGCCGCCACTATATTAAATTTATTAACCCCTAAATCTAAGTCTAACCCTAACCCTAACACCCCCTAACGTAAATATAATTTAAATAAATCTAAATACATATTCCTATAATTAACTAAATTATTCCTATTTAAAACTAAATACTTACCTATAAAATAAACCCTAAGATAGCTACAATATAACTAATAGTTACATTGTAGCTAGCTTAGGGTTTATTTTTATTTTACAGGTAAGTTTGTATTTATTTTAACTCGGTACAATAGTTATTAAATAGTTATTAACTATTTAATAACTTCCTAGTTAAAATAAATACAAAAGTACCTGTAAAATAAAACCTAGCCTAAGTTACAATTACACCTAACACTACACTATAATTAAACTAAATCCCTAAATTAACTACAATTAAATAAATTAAATTATCTAAAGTATAAAAAAAAACACTGGATGGATGAAGATAGAAGATGCCGTCTGGATGAAGACTTCTGCCTGTCTGGAGGACCTCTTCTGCCTGGCTTCGATGAAGACTTCTGCCCGTCTGGAGGACCACTTCTGCCGGCTTCGTTGAGGACTTCGGCCCGGTTGGGTGAAGACGTCTCAAGGTAGGGTGATCTTCAGGGGGTAAAGTGTTAGGTTTTCTTTAAGGGGGGATTGGGTGGGTTTTAGAGTAGGGTTGGGTGTGTGGGTGGTGGGTTTTAATGTTGGGGGGTATTGTACTTCTTTTACAGGTAAAAGAGCTGATTACTTTGTGGCAATGCCCTGCAAAAGGCCCTTTTAAGGGCTATTTGTAGTTTAGTGTAGGGTAGGGCTTTTTTTATTTTGGGGGGCTTTTTTATTTTATTAGGGTATTAGATTAGGTGTAATTAGTTTAAAAAACTTGTAATTATTTTATTATTTTCTGTAATTTAGTGTTTAGTTTTTTCTTTACTTTAGATAATTTAATTGAATGTATTTAATTGTAGTTAATTTAGGGATTTAGTTTAATTATAGTGTAGTGTTAGGTGTAATTGTAACTTAGGCTAGGTTTTATTTTACAGGTACTTTTGTATTTATTTTAACTAGGAAATTATTAAATAGTTAATAACTATTTAATAACTATTGTACCGAGTTAAAATAAATACAAACTTACCTGTAAAATAAAAATAAACCCGAAGCTAGCTACAATGTAACTATTAGTTATATTGTAGCTATCTTAGGGTTTATTTTATAGGTAAGTATTTAGTTTTAAATAGGAATAATTTAGTTAATTATAGGAATATTTATTTAGATTTATTTAAATTATATTTACGTTAGGGGTGTTAGGGTTAGACTTAGATTTAGGGGTTAATAAATTTAATATAGTGGCGACGGTGTAGGGGGGCAGATTAGGGGTTAATAAATATAATGTAGGTGGCGGTGGGCTCCGGGAGCGGTGGTTTAGGGGCTAAACACTTTATTTAGTTGTGGCGGGGTCCGGGAGCGGCAGGATAGGGGTTAAAAACTTTATGTAGGTGGCGGCGGTATAGGGGACGGCAGATCAGGGGTTAATATTTATAATGTAGGTAACGGTGGGCTCCGGGAGCAGCGGTTTAGGGGTTAATAACTTTATTTTGTTGCGGTGGGCTCCATGAGCAGTGGTTTAGGGGTTAATAAATTTATTAGAGTTGCGGTGGGCTCTGGGAGCGGCAGTTTAGGGGTTAATACATTTATTAGAGTTGCGGTGGGCTCCGGTTTAGGGGTTAATAACTTTATTTAGTTGCGGCGGGGTCCGGGAGCGGCGGTATAGGGGGGTAAAACAGTATAGTATAGTGTGAGTGCTTTGTGACAGTTTACCAATAAAGCTGTGAAAAAGCCGAAGAGCAGCGAGATCAATGACTGTTAGTTAACAACAGTCCACTGTTCATCGTCCCGTTCTTGGTGCGTGGCTTTTTGACAGATTTTTTGGTAATTTTAGAGAACGTATTCAGGTCCGCGGCAGCGATGTTAGGTGATCTTAGGCGAGCGTATTGGTGCCGGCGAATGCAGGTAAGTTGCCAGGTTGATAAATAGAGGCCACAGTCTGCTGGACAAGCTGCACATAAAAAGATTGAAAGCAAGTTGCTGCTTATATTTCCCAAGCTTCCTTGTAGCTCAGTTGTTAAGATCAGCCACCAAAAAAGATAACAAACACTTTGGGTTCCATTTATCAAGCAGCGCATGCTGCTTTGGAGGCCCATCATTTTGTGCTTGACTGAAACAAATGTTAAGAAGCAGCGGTCGTAAGAACACTGCCCTTTAACCTCTCCACCACCTAACAAGTGACAGAATTCATCCTGATCTGATACGATTGGGATGATTGACAGCCCCTGATAGCGGTCAATTCACCACCAGTGAGAAGCAAGTGGCATTGCACAAGCATTTCTGGTAAATATAGGTAAATTCGCTATAGTGAATCATGTCCACTTGACACTTGATGAATAAGGTATCAACCAAGTATATATATTCTTTAAACAAATTAACTTTTTTCAATAGCTAAACACCACCCACTATTTGCCTTAGTTGGATGAGCCAATCAGGACTTTAGTCTGCATACAACAAGGCCAGCCATGATTATCTGTTAAAACCCAATTAGGATAAAATATGTAGCAGGGTTAGCCTTTCAAGCTCTGAAAATAAGAAAATACAACAATTTGCAGAGGGAAATTAAATAAAAAGGGAGCAAATAAACTATGAAAGTATATTGAAGTTGTTTTACTTTGCATGAGTTACTTATTCATAAAAAAAATCACAAGTTGTTTACCGTAGCTTTAAACCCTTTAATGCCCTTTACGGCATAATGTCACAATTTTTGTAGATATTTCACTAATTATTTGAGAAACTGTGGGGCTGTTGATTACCCTTTCAATTTCTAGCAGTGAGCATTGTTTCTGGTAAATTATTAGAGGTGTGCACGGGCACAAATTTCAGTTTGGCTGAATATTTTTAAAGATGAATTTACTTCTATCATATAATTTGCTTAATTCCCTTGGTATTGTCTGTTAAAGAAGAAGCAATGCACTACTGGGAGCCATCTGAACACATTGGTCAGCCAATTACAAAAGGCATATATGCACAGCAACCAATCAGCAGCTTCTGAGTATACCTAGGTATTCTTTTCAACAAAGAACATCAAGCGTACAAAACTAAATAGATAATAGAAGTAAATTGGAAAGTTGTTTAAAATCACTCGCTCTATGTGAACCACAAATAAATTGGGTTTCATGTCCCTTTAAGCCATTGGAGCAGATTTGAATCATCCTGGGGGAGTGGCTGTTATAAGCCTAGAATTTGTTTAAACTTTTGAATTTCAGCAAAGGAATTGAGTACATTTTGGACACTTGATGAGTCATTGGGCTCCGTTTATCAAGTGCCAGATGGACAAGACCACAGCCACTTAAGTACCATTTCAGACTCACCTTGCGTGAGCCAGAAATGCTGGGGCTCTGAAGCTTCCTTTACAGCTTAATAATTGGAGACCAATTAGGGCCAGATTATCGCACGTCCGCATATGGGCAAATTTGCCCGTTTGCGGGCACACAACAATTAACCAGTCATTACAAGTGGCTGGTTATTACTACCATAAGCTCGCGGTATCAATTAGCTCAGAAAACTAACCAGAGATCTGATCTCTGGTTAATTCTCTAAAAGTGCCCCAAATGCCCTCAAAATAGAGGGCATTATAGTATTTTATAAAAAAAAAAAAGCTTTTTTTTATTATTATAAACTAGGCAGTTTTTGGACTCTATAGTTGGTATGAGTGGAGTGTTAGAAAAAAAACGGCACTGAACAGTGCCTTTACATTGCGGTCTATGGGAACTGTGTGTTCCCTGTAAATATATATGTATATGCTTATATACATACTCTATATATTCATATGTTAATATGTGTTTAAACACATATTAACTTGTTTATACACATATTAACACATACATATATATGTATATAGTCATATACATAGATATTTACAAATGCTGCCCCATCGCTGCGCTACTTACCCCTTTGCTGTGCAAGTTTCTGATACCGTATCTGATGGCATCAGAATGAGGCTCCTGTTTTTAACCCACTGAATTCTGGGAGGTATGCATTCAAAATATATAGTTTAAGTTTGATATATTTTATGCTACATTTTTTTATGCTGTATTATAGGTAGAGCAAGAATTAACATTTAAAGTGTTGTGTTCAAATATTAGCTTATTCATAAACAATCCGTTTGAAATGCACTGTGAAATTAAAGGTGCACAATATCTGGGTACCTGGGATGTTTTAAAGGTTTTTATATGCAATACCATATAATTTATCACAGGTTTGGCATACCATACTGCATATATATGAGATATATATGAGATATATATGAGATATATATGATATATATATGAGATATATATGAGATATATATGATATATATATGAGATATATATGAGATATATATGAGATATATATGAGATATATATGAGATATATGATTTTGCTTCATGAGTCATGACTTGTTTTTCTTAAGCTTTTTTTGTGTTGTGCTTTTGGGATATTAAAAAGCTAAAATGCTGTTTGGCTGTAGGATCTGCTTCTTAAAAAAAGTAATGAGAAGATTTATTTGAGATTTTCCAAGAGTAATTACACATCTGCAGCTCCTTAAGATCTTTTCATTTGTCAGAGGATTAAACGTCATAAACTACAACAACAGTTAATCTAATCTATATAGTTATAAGATGCATTATTTTGAAAATATATTTAAAGAATTATTTTATCTGATAATATAACATCTACATCATTCCAAGTCAGTCATTTTAAAATTGTTTTGTTTTTATTGGGAAGAAATAATTTGTGATATTTTTTTAACAACATCACTATGTAGATAGACAATCATGACCAATATTTTTTAAGGTGTGTTATTTAAGTAAAAAATAAATAAATAAATAAATATATATATATATATATATATATATATATATACACATCTATATATACTGTATTGCATCTTTATCTCTAAAATATGAATAGTTAATTTATTCATAAACAATGTTACAATGTTTCCTTGTGCAACACTGCCCCCTGCTCACCCGTGAGAGCATGGGCTGTCAATAATTTTTGACGGGATGTTTTATCTCTGCTACTTCTGAGGCGCTCGTATGACTGCTGCTTCGTACTTTGCAGTAAACAGGCTCTTTCACTAGGACTCCAAAGTGATATTTGCTGCTTAGTACATGGAACACTTTTTTTTGCTGTGATTAAAGGGACATGAAACCCAAAACTTTTATTTCATGATTCATATAGACCATACATTTGTAAGCAATTATCCAATTTATTTCTATCATCAAATTTGCTTTATTCTTTTGGTATCTTTTATTGAAGGAGCAGCAATGCACTACTGGATGCCAGCTGAACACATTGGTTAGACAATGGCAAGAGACATGTATGTGCAGCCACCAATCAGCAACTAGATCCCAGCTCCTGAGCCTACCTAGGCATGCCTTTCATCAAAGGATATCAAATAAACTAAGCAAATTAGATAAAATAAGCAAAGTTGTTTAAAACTGCATGATCTCTCTGAATCGTAAAGAAAAAGTTTGAGTTTCATGTTTTTTTTAAAGGGACAGTATACACATTTTTCTTTATATAACTGCATATAATAGACATCCTAAATCTGTGGAGGATGCGGATTATAAACTTTGAACTTTCATTAGGGCAGATTCTAAAATATTTTCCTGCTGCTGCGCATTTTAAGTGAGATTTGGAATAGTAAAAAAATGAAATTAGTCTTTTTAACTAAGGTCTAGAAACCTTTTCAGCATGTCCTATATCTAAATATTTGTATGCATTTTACCTTCATTACCTGTTCTACAATATTAAAATGTAATTTTAATACCACTGCAGGTTGATGATAATGTGTCTTCTTTTCTGGACAATTCTAGATACTGTCTTGAATAAAGACTCTTATTTTACATATTATATGGGACATGAAAGTCTCAGTAATGTTCTTCAAATTATGAATTTTTAAGCACAAACAGAATGCCTTGCTATAAACGTATTTAGCGCTTTCATGTAAGCACCAAATTCATTTAGCCACCAATCAGCAAGCGCTACCCAGGTGCTGAACCAAAAATAGACCGGCTCCTAAGCTTACATTCTTGCTTTTTCAAATAAAGATACCAAGAGAATGAAGAAAATTGATACTAGGAAGTAATTCAGAAAGTTGCTTAACATTGCATGCTCTATCTAAATCATGAAAGTTTAATTTTGACAAGACTATACCTTTAAGTGGTGAAGGTAGTGTCAGCATCCCTGCAGCCAATCCAGTGCTGACAAGGACATTCACAGGACAGTGGAGAGTGCTAGAGGCAGTGGGTGGTACCTTCAAGACTTTCAAAATAAGTTTTTGTGATGTAAATACACTTTTGTGCTTAAAAAATATTTTTTTGGAGGAAGCTTAATGAGACCAGAAAAAAAATATTGTTATTACAACTCTTTTCTATTGTTTTGCAAAATATTAATATATCAGCACAGTGCTACAGTTTTCAGAGCAGATTAAAAACTTGTTTCCTGCAATTGTTTTTCAATAGCCAAACTCCACCCACCACCTATGTAGAGGAGCCAATCATAATATGTTACTCCAGAAGACAATGCTGCCCACAGTCATTTTGTTAGCAAAACTTTTTTTTTTCTAGTATCTGATCCCTTTAGCTGAGGCCATTTGGGGAGAGATACGTGGTAGGAATGTGCTTGTGAAGTCTGCAGTGTGCCCTTTTGATACTCAGCGATGGAAAACCCACAATTTTCAGAGATAAATTACAGTAAAAGGGGACAAAATAACAAATGTAACTACATTGCACTTTTTTTTTTACTAAAGCGTAATTAAATATTTTATATAATTCACAGCCTTTTAATCACAAGTGACCACATTCAAATCAGGATTTCTTGATCTCACAGCACAAAGCCTCAGCTTTAATTAAAGTAAAAGAAACTAATTAACTTATTTATTTTAGTAGAGAAGTTACTAAATTCAATTGAGGTTTTTGCAACTTTCTAAAATAAAATTTCAATCCTCCCTCTAAAGACTGTAATTAAAGGGACAGTCAAGTCCAAAAAAACCTTTCCTGATTTAAATAGGGCATGTCATTTTAAACAACTTCCCAATTTACTTTTAGCACCAATTTTGCTTTATTCTCATGGTATTCTTAGTTGAAAGCTAAACCTAGGAGGTTCATATGCTAATTTCTTAGACCCTGAAGACTGCCTCTAATCTGAATGCATTTTGACCTCTAGAGGGCATTAGTTCATGCCTTTCATATAGATAACATTGAGCTCATACACTTGAAGTGACCTAAGAGTGAGCACTGATTGGATAAAATGCAAGTCTGTTAAAATAACTGAAATAAGAGGGCAGTAAGCAGAAGTTTAGATACAAGGTAATTACAAAGGTAAAACATGTATTATTATAACTGTCTTAGTTATAAAAAACTGGGGAATTAGTAATAAAGGGATCCCACTCCTGTTTAATGTTTTGTTTTTCTTTTGTTGACTATAATAAAATGAATACATAATTTGTAATATTAATTTAGTATATATTGGTATTTTATAAAAAGAATGTTGTGAAAAAATACACATTTATTTGTTTCCAGTGATATTCTCACCAAAACTGAATGAGTTTGATCTTGTGTAACAGTTTATTTTTATGTATTGCTGTAGTAGGGTTTTTTACTTTGTATGATAAATGTTTTGGTTCCTTAAAAAAATGAAAAAAAAAAATGTCAAAAACCACAAGAAAGATGCTGATATTATGGGAAAAAATGTTCCAGATTAACAGAGGCAATACAGCAAAATACCAAATTTAATCCCTACAGTACTGGAGAA
The DNA here is from genome assembly GCF_027579735.1 of Bombina bombina. Taxonomy (NCBI): domain Eukaryota; kingdom Metazoa; phylum Chordata; class Amphibia; order Anura; family Bombinatoridae; genus Bombina; species Bombina bombina. Next base: position 124,370,839 of record NC_069501.1, read on the forward strand.
GTCTGCACTAAATTTGTCACAGGTTATTTTTTATTTGACTGACCAAAGTGAAATATTTCTTAACCATATGAAAAAAAAATGCTCTTAAACTCTGCAGCTAACTCCTGAATATTTTAGTAGTTTTGGGTATCTAGACAACTAACTAAAAATTCTAGTGTAAAAACAAAATGTTTAATGCCTATATATTATTTTATTTTAAACAAATTAATTTATTAAGTGGTTAAATGCATAATAAATGTCAAGTTTCTGTGCCACTCCAGATGAAGATATGGGCAGACAGCTAAACAGTTACCATGTTCTAATTGGGTGCATAACCGGTGCATTACAGATTCCTGACTGGGACTATATGCTTAACCACTTTAACACAGAGGGCCCAATTTTCAATTCACAAATGGACAAGGTTCCCAACTAGGGAACCTGTCTGCTGGTGTTTGAAGTGAGTGAATAATGAATGCTATTCATCCATTTCTCACATTTATTATTGCACAAAAAAACCTTGTGCAGTTCTCCCCCTGCTCTCAAATTGTTATGCCTAGAGTTGAACCAGGGTCCTCAGCTTGCTAGACAGTTGCCTAGCCTACGTGTTACATGTGTTCTGTGGCAACAACTGGTCTCAGTGTTATAACTGTATTTTGTTGTTCTGTCTAGCTCCACCTATACAGCTGCAGGCTTTTTGCAATCTGTGTATATGAACCTGCACTTTCCATTCTCTTTGGATTATCTATAGTTATCTTTTGGTGTGTTTTTTTCCTGTAGTTGTTTTTCATAGTTAGACTGTGCTAGTTCACGTGTCATATAGATAACATTGTGCTCACTCCCGTGAAGTTATTTTGGAGTCTTCACTGATTGACTACACTGCATGTCTGTCAAAGGCACTTAGATAAGGAGGCTGTCTGCAAAGGCTTAGATACAAGGTAATCACAGAGGTAAAAAGTATATTAATATAACTGTGTTGGTTATGCAAAAACGGGGAACGGGTAATAAAGGGATTATCTATCTTTTTAAATAAGAAAAATTTTGGTGTAGACTGTTCCTTTAATGAGAATTTTTGAGGGCTCTCCATTAAATCAAATCACTTTTAGACCAATGGAGTTAATTATTCCAGACTTGAAGACTCCCATGGGAGTTGATATACTTTATGGTAATATAGACCTCTCTGATTCCTTAGTAAATTTAGGCAAGTCAGTAGCTTAACATAGGAATTTGAGAAATTTGTCTATCAGAAAATCTGAATTCTTTGTATGTTAATGCTGCTCTATTTATAATTTATTTTAATATATATTATTTGGTGTCCTTTGTTTTTTTGCTATTATGTGTTTATATTATGATATAGATTATGTAAAAAAACACAAATAAATTTAATCTTGAAAGGAAATTATAGAAACCCTGTATTACAATGTTCATTTTAATTGTATAAAAGAAATATTGACTTGTTATAATAAAATGCTTTAAAGGACCATAAAGGTTGATAAATGACAGGCTCTAATTAGTTAGAACTTATCATTTTACAACTTTCAACCGTGTGTTTAACTCCTGCAAAGGGGTAAAAAAATACAACAGAAGTGCCACTTGGGACCCGCAGAGCACTGCAGGGTTACGCTCGGGACCAGCAGTGCTGGATGGGTCACAAGCAGCACTTTTACTGTGTGTTTAAGCCGTTTACAGAGGTTAAACACACAGTAGTGTATGGTGGATAGTGATAGAATTACTTGTTTTTGACTATTATGGTCCTTTAATTTGTTAGCATCTTATGATTAAATACATTTCTTATCATATGTTTAACTCCTTAAAGGAGATGGAGCATTGAAGAGCACATAATGTGTGATTTATATGTTTAATTCCTTTGCAAGAGGCTGAACATGTAGAAGTTTGTTCCATTCATTTAGAATGACCTTGTATTGTGCAACCAATAGCTTTTCAGGTTTGTGGGGTTTTCTTCCATTTAAACCATGCCCACATTGGTCAAACCCCCTCAATTACAAATGTCTCTTATGCTTTTCAAATGCATTCATATCATGAAAAAAAAACATCTATTCTTTGCATTGGTTACAATACAACAACTAGATTCCAATCAACAAGAAAACACTTTTCCAACAGTTTTTCAAAAGATTTTTGGCTTTTCAAATTCAACTCCTGTTGAAAACACATTTTTGTATTTTGTTTGTGTGATATTTCTTGGCTATTGGCATGATTTTTTGTTAAGATTTAGTTATTGCTCATGCTCAGTTCCCATGTAATTTATTTAGTTTAAATTAAACTATTAAACTATAATAATATTGAATGAAATAGCTGTCATGTTTAACTTTCACTTAGGTTGTGTAATGTTTGTTTCCTTAAAGGGACACAACCCAAATTTTTTCTTTCATGATTCAGATAGAGCATGAAATTTTAAGTAACTTTCTTATTTACTCCTATTATCAATTTTTCTTTGTTCTCTTGCTATCTTTATTTTAAAAGCAGGAATGTAAATCTTAGCAGCCAGCCTATTTTAGGTTCAGAACCTTGCTTATTGGAGGCTTACATCTACCCTGAACCAAAAATGGGCCGGCTCCTATGCATCACATTCCTGCTTTTTAAATAAAGATAGCAAGAGAATAAAGACAAATTGATAATAGGAGTAAATTAGAAAGTTGCTTAAAATTTCATGCTCTGAATCTTGAAAGAAAAAAAAAATTGGGTTCAGTGTCCCTTTAAAGTCTTGGAAAAAGCTGCAAGAAGATTTTGTTTATGTTTATGATATTATGTTTTTGTATGGTTTTAATTTTTTCATGAAATTAAAAGGATATAAAATAGCAAAATAAATTGATCTAAGAGTTTCAGCACTATTGCTTGCATATGACAATGTACAAAGGGGTTTAAATAGATAAAGGTCAATCACAATGCTTTAGAAAAACGTATCAAATTATTTATTAACAAAAATCCTCATAGGCTTTTATGGTGCTTTTCTTTTGAAAATCACTAGATACATTTTTCTAAAGGATTATGAATGACCCCATAGCGAAAATCAGCTCTAGAGCAGAAATGCACTACTGTGACCAGCTGGACACATCTGGTAAGTCAGTTACAAGGCACATAGTATAACCACCAATCACCAGCTAGTTCCCAGTAGTTCTGCTCATGATACTACCTAGGTATGCTTTTCAACAAAGGAGTAAATTTGATAACAAAAGTAAATTAAACAGTATAAGTACAGGTGCATGCTCTTTTTTGAATTGAGAAATCTTAATTTTGGCTTTCATATCCCTTTTACTAGACTTTGGTGTTATATCATTTTCAAATTTGATCATTTATTTTCTAATTAAAGCAGTGACTGTCCTTATTGTTTGAAATTTATTTTCAAATGAACTAAACTACCTTAGCTGCTATGTGATGGTTTTGTATGAATTCAAAGTGATTGGAACTTGGCCATAGTCAGAACAAAAGCAAGCACGTCTATTAATAAAATGAGCAAAATTAGAACTATTTTATTAGCACATTCATTTTTCCATTAAAGGGACATACAAACACGTTCTTTCATGATTCAGTAAGAGCACGCCATTTTAAATTTACTTTCTAATTAACTTCCCTTACCATTTTTTTGTTCTATTGGTATCTTTTGTTGAAAAGCAAGGATGTTAGCTCTCAGGAGTGTGCACATTTCTGGAGCACTATATGGTGGCAGTTTAGCAAGAATCTTATCTATTTGCAAGAACACTAGATGGCAGCACTCTTTCCTGTCATGTAGTGCTCCTAACATCTACCTATGTATCTCTTCAACACAGAATACCATTGGAATCAACTCAATTTGATAATAAAGGTAAATTTGAAAGTTGTTTAAAAATGTATGCTCTGTCTGAATCACAATATACATATATATATATCAATATCAGGTTCCTTTAAGTCAGGGACCAACAAATCTGTATCAAATGGAGACTAAGCCAAAAAGTTAGGTTAGGGGTAATAATCTTGTAGCCAATGGCTCCCTAGCTCCTGGATTTGTTGAGCTATGCTTTAAAGGGACATTGAACCCAAATTTTTTCTTTCATGATTCAGATAGAGCATGCAATTTTAAACAGCTTTCTAATTTACTCCTATTAATTTTTCTTCATTCTCTTGCTATCTTTATTTTAAAAATAAGGCATCTTAGCTAAGGAGCCAACAATTTTTTTGTCCAGAACCATGGACAGCACTTGTTTATTGGCGCTGTCCAATCAGCAAGGACAACCCAGGTTGTTCACCAAAAATGGGCCGGCATCTAAACTTACATTCTTGCTTTTCAAATAAACATACCAAGAGAATGAAGAAAATTTGATAATAGAATTAAATTAGAAAGTTGCTTAAAATTGCATGCTCTATCTGAATCACGAAATAAAAAATTTGGGTTCAGTGTCCCTTTAAGTAATGATTTAAGGCAATCTTTTAAAAAACTATACATAAAACTACAAATATGATAATTTACTGTATATGCTTACAGAAGAAAGAATCTGTTAATTGAATTTTAGAAATACACATATAGTACACACATAAAAAACAAACAATTTCTATAGCTAAATCAACAACATTTTATACGGAATATTCTATTAGTGTACACATTTGTAATAAAAGCATTCTTTAAAGAAATTCTAAACTCATTTCAAAACTTCCTAACTCCTGTCCTGAAATCGTTTTCAGAAAAGTCATTTTAATGCAGCGTGTCCTTGAAACATTTGCCTAAATTAGAACAATTATTTTGTAAGTTGTCGTATAAGAAAGAAAGATGTTTGCAAATAAAAGCAATCAGCTGCCATTGGTGAGTACAAGATGTTTCTCCTTGATGTTCCCAGTAATCAGATATTCCTAAATCTGCAAATTTGCCCATAAAAAAAGTACAACTCCTAATTTAATGGACTTCAGAATCATTTGCTCATCAGTGAATGCTGTAAAAGCTAAGCTGCCCCTTATGTCCTCATCTGCAATTAACGTATTTCATTTATTCCTTGGGTACAAGATGTAGGCTGATTTCTCATTACTGACGTTCTTGTATATCCTAGTAAGTAATACAGCTTAGGTTTTTTTCCCTGTGGCATGAATTCTAAATAAATGGAAATAATCCTCTTTTCTCTGAATTGATTTGATTTAACTAACAAGACCACAAAATACCCTGTACAACCGATGATTAGTTTTAGCCTTCGTCTTTGGAATTGTGGCCCTCAAGTTTAATTTATCCTATTTAGCACTTAAATTTCCCAAAAATATTACGAACAAAAATATGACATTAAAATGTTTGATTTTGGTAAAAGATGATATGAAGGAGTATGTGCTTCTCCTCTTGGAAAATCTGGAGATATTTATTAAGAAGGCTGCCAGACACAGAGGCCCATTTATCAAGCTCTGGGTGGAGCGTGAGGGCCCGTGTTACTGGCGAGTCTTCAAACTCACAAAAAATCACCAGTTATTAAGCGGCAGTCTAAAGACCGCTGCTCTATAATGCTGTCCGTCGGCTCTGAGCAGGCGGACAGAGATCGCCGGAATTCAACCCGATCGAGTACGATCCCCCTGCTGATTGGCCGCGAGTCCGCAGGGAGCGGCGTTGCACCATCAGCTCACAAGAGCTGCTGGTGCAAGGCTGAATATGGAGAGCGTATTGCTCTCTGCATTCAGCGAGGTATGATCAGGTATGTCGGATCAGGCCCGACATACCTTTGATAAATATCCCCCATAGGGTTTATTCTTCAAAACACAGGTCCCCTACAATATAGTAATATACTGAGCTTGTAAATCCAGAAGTATGTTGTATTCAAAAATGTGCCAAAGAAGTATGTATAGATTTAAGATCTTATTGGCTACCCCATCGTGTGCCCCACTATCTTATTGGACAATTAGAACCATCAAAATCAATGCAGGACACAAATAGTGGTAATTGATAATATCTGTTTTATATACAGTATTTGTAATTGAAATTTGAGTTTTGCAGGTACAGTATATTACTTCACTATCATGGAATGCTGTACTCTTTGTAGGGAACAAAACATGGGCCTAAAGTTCCCAGAACTGATTGTTTTTTTTCCGTCCGGTACCTGCAGTTCTTTTAAACTCATTCTCTTATTTTAACTCGTTACAGAAGCCAGTTGTTAAAGTTCTGCATTTTATACTGGGTGCCGCCATTTTGCAGCATCATGTGACAAAAACAGTGCCCTTTCAGAGATCTGTGATGTTACTGGCTTTTTGACAACTGTACCTTTCACTTCAGTTGAGCTCACATAATAAAGAAAAGAAGAGTTAAATGTTTGCACAGTTTAAAAGTTATATAACAAAATAAGCTCAAAGATGGGGACACCCAGTGTGAAGATGCAGAGCTTCACTAACTGATGTAAGGGCTTAAAATAAGATAATAGCTTTAAAGACAACTGTAAGAAAAGGAGAAAAAACTAAATCATGGTGAGTAGTAACCTGTACTGTATTTATAACCAGCAGTTTAATATTCCTTTAAAGGGACAGTCTACTCCAAACTTTTATTGTTTAAAAAGATAGATAACACCTTTACTACCCATTCCCCATCTTTGCACAACCAACATTGTTATCTTAATATACTTTAGAACCTTTAAACCTTTACATTTCTGCCTGTTTCTATGTCACTACAAACAGCCTGTTATGTCAGAGCATTTTTATAGCTTTCACTCCTGTGGAGTTATACATAAGTCCGTACTTATTAGCTAAAATGCATCTGTAAATAGCACCGAGACAAAGAGGGCAGTATGCAGAGACTTAGATACAAGGTAATCACAGAGGTAAAAAGTATATTAAAGGGACATTAAACACTTTGAGATGGCAATATAAAATGATAAATCGTAAATATATATAAAAAAACTGCAATATACTTTATTTATTTTGTCCCCATTTCCTGTAATTCCATTCTGAAATTGTGAGCTTTTCAGTTCCTGTTAGAAATGGAAGTGCAGAACACTTATATTCCACACAACCATTGGCTGCACACTCTAGTGACCTATTTATAACTGTCCCTAATTGGCCACAGCATAGAAGGTAACCTAAGTTACAACATGGCAGATCCCATTGTTTTATAGACTCTAAAACAACTAAAGATACTTTAAAAAATACATACACATACATGTTATTCTCAGACTAATCTTTTCTTTGAATGCATCATTCTATCTTGCATTTATTTGGGTTTAGATTACGAGTGGAGTTTTAAATTGTGCTTTTGCAAGCGTGATATTTGTGCTCCACTCAGTAACACCAGCACACACAAATGTGCTCTGGTATTACAAGTTAGGCGCAATGTGAATGCAACCTCACGTTTTCATTGCCTGGAAGTCTTGTGGTCAAGACAGCTTGCTTCCATAGGCTCCAATGGGAGCCTCTTTATCATGCTGTGAGACACGGCAAAGTACGTAGCACAGTGCAAGGGGCAATTCACACAACGCTGGGGTGTAAAATAAAAAATATATATGTGTATGAATATATAGATATTAATTTATGTGCTTATTATGTATATATACATATTAACATATAAATATATATGTAAATAAGCATATACATATATATTTACAGTTAAATCCCAGTCACTCATAGACCGCAATCTAAAGGCACTTTTTTTTTTTTTCAAACACTCCACATCCCCTCAATTTAACCCGTTATAACTGCTTCCTGCAGTTAAAAAAAAAAAAAAAAGATGCTCATCATAGTTTATTTTATAATTTACTACTGTCCACTTTATTTGGGGAGCAATATGGGCACATTTTTTTAATTAACCAGAGCTCAGATCTTGCCCTAGCTTTAACCAACCACTGGCTGGTTATTTATCGTGCACCCATAAATTGTCTTGTGTCTTCTGCCCAATATACCCAACTTACTGGTAGGTGAATCTCTAGTATTCAAATTAGGGCAATGTTCCAGGGTCATGAACCATGTGGTACTGGAGCTGGAACCTAGATGATGTGCCAAGTTTATATTCACTGGTCTGGAATAGGTTAGCTGCTACAAAAAGTTGCTGACGAAATATTGAATTATTCTGTGCCCTTCAGTAAGGTACATTTTATGCTAGTTCTGCTTTGTTGATCTAATGGTCTTGCAGTCTTTAACTTCTTTTGAGTGTTTGTATTTGCTATTTTGCCTTTTGCTGCAACAATTATTGGACTTAATGGTTTATATATGTTTGTTCATTATACACTGTATATTGGGTGAGCATCTGTCACATACAGTATTCTTCGTTCATTTATTCCATGAGAACCATATGACCAGGCTTCCCATAATTTTGGAAGACTGTAAGTAACCCAAGGCTTGAGTATAAATAATATATTGACTATATGATTACTTTAAATCATTGATAAATAATATCAATAACAATAATCTATGTAAAAAATACCTGAATTCAGTAAATTGACAAACCTGTAATCTGAACAAAAGAATTGCTTCAATCTAGTCAGTTTCATTTTTAGATGGTGTTGGGTGGTGCTATCCCCTTCCCCCTTCATTACTGCAGCACCCAAAATGCAAAGATACTAGCTGCCCATAAAACACTAGGTAGTACTGTTTTATTACAATTCCAGTACCCTACACAGAGCATGCAGAAAGGTAAAGGGAGATAAAAGTAGAAATAGGTACAAGAAGATTGTTGTGGTATCAGCAGCAAGAATTAACCACCATAATTCCTGGTCATGAGTCAGTGTCAGGTGGTGGGATCCCCAAGACACAGTATTAAGTCTATAAATGTAGACTAAAACAGAGAATGCAAAAGCAGTGTCATGATAACCAGCACAGTCAATGAATAACCATGCACATAACAAAGAGTAATCAGGAACAGGCAGGTTCAATAACAGTTGGGCAAAATTGGCTCTATACACAGTACAATACCTTTTAAATATGAATCCCAAGGAAACATGTGCCTAAAGCACACCAGACAGAAGCTAGGAACGTTAATAAAATCACAACCTCAGTCAAGTAGAGACCCTGCAAACAGCAGCAACACGGCAGTGAGTACAACTAGTCAAACATAGACCGTTCTACAGAAAATATTCTACCGTTCTACAGCTAAATATTGTGCACCTAACCACTCACAGACCATGCTGTAGCCACAGTACAAGGACCACACTACAGACAGCACATAAAGTGACACTTTATTGGGCTTCCTAATTTTATATTCTAGAACCCATTCTGAATTCATTAAACCATAGCCACACAAGCAATGTGTGAATTTAAAGCATCAACTACTATAGCATCTGTATTTACTAACTGCTTTTTTTCCGCTCATTTGATATTTCCTGACGTGACTAAATCTACTCATAAAACACTTAATGCTCTGGGTATAATCACAAAAACTTGGAAAACCAGTAAAATTACTTATTTTTTCCATATGTCACTGTTTTAATATTGAGTGGGAATATACACCACATAATGGTAAGCTGTACACTATTCACACCTAGAAGCAAGAAACAAATATAAAGAAGCAGTGTGTATAGCAATGTTATACAAGAAGCCTGGAGAGGCAGCAGACAGTGCTGAGTGACACCAGGTTACACCCACAGCTCTATATTCTACATACTACTACTCAAATCTATTTTTTGGGTGTCCCCTTTCCAAAGTAACATGCACTCTCAGTTTGTGTTCAAACAGTGTTTTTTATTAAACAGTGCTTGTAGCTATACAGCACTGGCTTAGCTTTCAACAAACTATTACCATAGAGAAGCTAAAAGTACTGCGCTTTAGAGCTCCCTCTATTGGTATATTTTATAACATTGCTACACACACTACTACCAAGATTTTTGCATGCTACTGAGCGTTTCTAACAATCCATTTTTGCAATATCAGCTCTTAGAATGAATTCTGCAACCTCAATATTGCCTAAGGATTCTAAATGCTAGATAAATGGTTTGGGGTGCTGTAGCACCCCTTATCATTCTCATACAACTGGCAATGATTAAAAACTTTTTATATGGTTCACCTACTTATGAATAATAATAATAACAAAGCTTCTCATTATATGATATGAAGGACATGATCACAGTTGTCTACATGCAGATATTGGGGTGTTTATATAATCTTTATATTAGACTTAATTTAGCTTCACATACTGATTTTTCTCTGAACAAAAGAGAGCACATGCCAATACACTACAACTCTAATATTTTAAATGTTATTTCAGGATAAATATCAGAGATTGTACAAGCTCATTTTACATAAGGTCAAAGACATTATCATACAATTCTTGAACACTTTTAATGTATATGTACTAATAACAATCACATTATGAAAAACAATTTTCACATCGTTTACACCATAAATACTTTCCTTTGAGACTTGACTGGAGTTCTTTCCATGGCTTTCAAATAAACTCCTGCTCTCATTTGTTCTATTAGTCAAAAATAATTGTTATTGTAAAGTGTATTTTTCATTAACTAGAATAACTGGTGAGTGAATGTATTTCTTTCCCCTCTTAGCTTACTAGTGTTTTACCATACAGGGCCACATGTAATAAGTCCGTACATTGAGAACCTGCCCGTCCGGCTTTGCGGCATTTGGGCAGAAGACACTTCAAGGTTAATTTATCAAGCTCCATACGGAGCTTGGTGCCCCGTATTTCTGGTGAGCCTTCAGGATCGCTGGAAACAAACGTTATGAAGCAGCCGTCTAAAGACCGCTACTCCATAACCTATCTGCCTGCTCTGAGGCGGCGGCCAGAAATCAACCCAATCATATCCGATCATGTTGATTGACACCCCCTGCTAGTGACCGATTGGCCACGAATCTGCAGGGGGCAGTACTGCACCAGCAGTTCACAAGATGTGTTTATAGATGTGCAGCGGTCATGATATGCTACATTGTATCATGTCTGATGGCACATTAGTAAATTGACCCCGTATGTCCACTGTCCAAATGTAGCATTGCACACAAGGGTGTGTGAAACGCCGCCCCCTTCTCTAACACGACTAATTGCATTAGAGAAGGGCCTGTCATTTACCCCAAACTAATGTGTTCAGGGTGATTTCTCAGAGGTGGTGGAGAGTTTAAGAAGCTTCTTAGTACATTGAGCCCAGAGTGTTTTTCTGTACTCTAAAACTCATTCTATTATTGACTTTTATAACTTTGCTATGAAAGCTCAAATGTACAGATGTACTCTCTGTTCTGGGGACTACAACACAGTGTTCCTGTTTTTTACATAAAAAGGAATTAAAGGAGATGTTTAAAACAATGGACATTGGATGTTTTGCCTTTTTGATTTTGTTGTATGCATTAGTGTGTTAAAAAAATTCTAACTGTAATGTCCCTTTAAGTTTCAGCTCCCCTTTAAGTCTGAGAAAATGTGCAATAGCAAACTGACTCCCCTTGGGGTATGGCATTATTAAATGCAATGTATCTATTATTAAATGAAAAAAAAAAAAATATCCATACAATTTTTTGATTTAAACAACTCTTCTTTTACAGTGGTATATTTTGTTTAATGTTGTACAGACCTCTGGAATAGCTCCAAAGATATATTACGTTATATTTAGCTAGACAAATGAATGCTACTATAATTTGAAATATTTTATATAGTTTGCAAAATGTATTTTATTATTTAATTAATATAGGCATTTTTTACAGTTAATCCCACTAGTGTATTTTACTGTACATTGAAATATCTTCAATTAACTAACTACGATAATGTGAAACAAAAGATGTTGACAATTGCGAGTCTTACCATGTAGCCTTAAACCATCTTTAATAATTTGATATGAAAGTTTTAATATGCATGGAAGATATTGAATCAAAGACTATAATAGCCCATAACTAAATTGAAAGTTACTAATGTTTGCTAAAAGGACCAGCTACATACAGATCCTTAGGAAGCAGTTTCCAGTTGAAATATTAGAGGAACATTTAACACATTGTAGTTTTGCAATACATTAATATGCCAACCAAATGTGAATATTTTCTGAATACATTAACCCCCCCCTTGCTTGCTACTATCATGTTGTCTGTGGTATTTTCTCACTTGCTTAGGCTAGATAGGCACAGACTACAAATAATTAAATATTTTTTTCAATATAATCTCAATTCTCAATACGTCTATTTTTTTTTAAAGTATCTTTTTTTTTCTTTGTTACATATAAAAGAGTGTCATTTTTCCTTCTATTATTGCATTGTTGCTGGCATAGAACTATTGGTTCAATCAAAATAGTCTGATCTTTTATAAACAGTTTTCAGCCTCTGATAAGCATTTCAGATAATCACAATCACTGTTTATTTGGAACCAAAGACGCATTATTGGTTTGCCAAAAAAAGGCCCTATAGATTATATAAAACAGTTCTGTTCAAGGTAATCACATTTCAATATCTCAATACTTTTCAACAGATTGAGGTATTTAGCACACGAACAATAGACAATGAATGTAGCTAGTGATGCCATTTTGGTTGTACATATGAGTATATGGTCTAAATTCATTAACGCTATCTTCATCTATCTTGTATAGTTTACTGCCAGTGGGCAGTCAGGAAATTTCAATATTTAAATGTATATAATCGCCATATATGTTGTGATATCATTTGCAGAAAACAAGATTAAAAGCCATTATCAATTGTGTTCTTAAATTATTTGTTTTTATTTTTAAATTTGTCATTTTGTGATATTAAGTTATAATATTTTGGGGTTTTTAAACATGATATCTTTCAGAAATCACTTCATTGTAAAAGAGAGATTAATGTTATGCATTCCTTCTTGTTTGTTGGAGTTTAAGATCTATTGCAAAATTGTGGTTTTAATAAAGTATCTTTTGTCACCATTTGACACCAGTAAAATATGAGCCTGGTAATATTTTTTTTCACTTGAACATCTCTATGTAAAAAAGTAAGATATTTTACCTCAAAATGTCTTCCGTAGCCACATCCCATTTCTAAAGGGATTTTCAGCAGCCAATCAGGATGCTAGTCTCGGGACTTGTAAGGGAGTATGCATCTGACATGTGCAGGCACTGGCATGTTATTTTCCTCCTCAGGTTAGGAGGTTTACTATGAAATCTAAATGTAAGTGAAATCTCATAAGATCACAGTAAAGCAAAGTTTGACATCAGCACTGATTAATCTGATTGGCTGTTGTTTTGTTGTTGTTTTTTTTCTCAACATTTAGCTGACAGTGGCTAAAGGGTAACTGTTTAGTGAGAACTATTAGTAGCTAATATTTTTTTAAGTAAAGTATCTTCATTTTTTACATAGAGATATTCAGGTGATCTTTTCTTGTCAGCTTTTACAGATATGCTGCATCACTTTCAAGTGATTTAGCATATAGATATTATGTCCCTTTAGTAAAATTTTAACTTACAACCACTTTATTCTACAAGAAAGTAATTTCCTGAACTATTCTTAATTTAAGATGAAAATCGCTCAAAATCAGAAAGTGCTTTTTCCTCAGTTAATGAATGAAAAACAATTAAGCACTTTTATAGTAATAACAATAAAAAAATAAATTGAGCAAACATGCCTGGTGTACCCATCATACCCACATTCAAAGTGCAATAATACTGATTAACATATATCACAATAGTCTCAGAAGATGAAAGGTTATTTTAAACATGTTATTTATTTTAAAATTATACACTGTAAAAAGTGATCAATCCGAACACTACTAATGTAATGTCCTGAGCTCACGTAAAGCCATTGTATTTGTCATTTTTGGTTGGATTGCAAATTGCTCTACTGATAACAAAAACTTAAAGGGCTGTTAAATATAGCAGAAATGCATAATCCACAAATGCATAATACAAAATAATGCAATATCACTTATTCTGAATTTAAAATGACTAATTTCAAAATGTTCTACTTTTTCCTGCCCCCTGTATTATGTGACAGCTATTTGCCAATCACAGATTCATATACAGTATGTCTGCAGTGGGAACTCTTGAACATGCTTACCATTTCACTACTGTGAGCTAGCTGAGCACTTTTGGTGAGCTAATGTCAAGAGGTATACGTGTGCAGCTAGCCCCCGGTAGTGCATTGCTGCTCCTGAACCTTCGCAATTTGATTTTCATTAATTTGGTAATAGAAGTTCATTAAATTTTTTACAATTGAATGTGCTGATCCATGAAAATATAATTTTGACTTTCATGTTCCTTTAACACTATATAGTAGACTTGTGCAGCTTCAAAAAATTTGTTTCGGATCGATTCGAATTTCGGTTCGGATCTATTCGAATTCGGAAAAATTCAAATGAATTCGTTTCGGATTGATTCGGATTCTTTCGGATTCGGAAAAAAATTGTTTCGGTTCGATTCGGTTCGATTCGAATCGATTCAGAAATTCGGAATTTCGGTAAGTGTTAGGTGGGATGTGTTGTGTATTACACTAGTATTATGTACTGTATATTAGGTTTAACCCATAGCAGAGTGATAAAACCTAATATACTGTACAATACTAGTGTAATACACGGCCATCCGAATCAATGAATACATCCGAATCGATTCGGATGTATTCGAATCGATTCGATTCGGATTTATTCAGTAGATTCGGCAGTATTTTAATTCGGAAATTCGAATCGATCCGAATCTCCGAATTTTCAGAATTTCCGAATCGATCCGAAACGAATCGCACATGTCTACTATATAGTTAAAAAAAAATTAACAGCACAGGCAAATGGAGAGAGAAACAACTTACATAGTGAAACAGAGAAAATCAAAGAAACTAAAATCTGTTTTCCCTAATTTAAAACTGACTTTGACAAGCTGAATTACAATTGGCTGTGAAAAGTTGCTTTTAGTAAGAAAGTAAATCTTTATTTGACTTACTCAAATAAATCTGCAGTTTCTTGTCTCAAAAAATCCTTTAAAACTAATAAATCTACATTAATCTAAACATAAAACCTTGACAACAGGGAAATGCTGGTTATTTCTATATATAAAATGTAATTCCTTTTTTTTCTAATTAACAACAATGGGGTAAAAATGTAAGAATCATTTTTAACAATAAGAACAAAAGATACGATGAGCCCAATTTATACGTTCGGGTTGATTTGTACCCCCTGCTAGCGGCAATTGGCTGCAAACCTGCAGGTGGCGTCATTGCACAAGCAGTTCACTAGAACTGCTTGTGCAATGATAAATGGCTACAGAGTATGCTGTCGACATTTATCGATGTCTGGCGGACATGATCGCTACAGCGGATCATGTCTTCCAGACACTTGATAAATCAGCCCCAATATCTTGTCATACTATATTCTTAGGCCTAGATTTGGAGTTCGGCGGTAAAAGGGCTGTTAACGCTCCGCGGGCTTTTTTCTGGCCGCACCATAAAATTAACTCTGGTATCGAGAGTTCAAACAAATGCTGCGTTAGGCTCCAAAAAAGGAGCGTAGAGCATTTTTACCGCAAATGCAACTCTCGATACCAGAGTTGCTTACGGACGCGGCCAGCCTCAAAAACGTGCTCGTGCACGATTCCCCCATAGGAAACAATGGGACTGTTTGAGCTGAAAAAAAACCTAACACCTGCAAAAAAGCAGCGTTCAGCTCCTAACGCAGCCCCATTGTTTCCTATGGGGAAACACTTCCTACGTCTGCACCTAACACTCTAACATGTACCCCGAGTCTAAACACCCCTACCTTTACACTTATTAACCCCTAATCTGCCGCCCCCGCTATCGCTGACACCTGCATATTTTTTTTAACCCCTAATCTGCCGCTCCGTAAACCACCGCAACCTACGTTATCCCTATGTACCCCTAATCTGCTGCCCTAACATCGCCGACCCCTAGATTATATTTATTAACCCCTAATCTGCCCCCCTCAACGTCGCCGACACCTGCCTACACTTATTAACCCCTAATCTGCCGAGCGGACCTGAGCGCTACTATAATAAAGTTATTAACCCCTAATCCGCCTCACTAACCCTATCATAAATAGTATTAACCCCTAATCTGCCCTCCCTAACATCGCCGACACCTACCTTCAATTATTAACCCCTAATCTGCCGACCGAATCTCGCCGCTACTGTAATAAATGGATTAACCCCTAAAGCTAAGTCTAACCCTAACACTAACACCCCCCTAAGTTAAATATAATTTACATCTAACGAAATAAATTAACTCTTATTAAATAACTTATTCCTATTTAAAGCTAAATACTTACCTGTAAAATAAATCCTAATATAGCTACACTATAAATTATAATTATATTATAGCTATTTTAGGATTAATATTTATTTTACAGGCAACTTTGTAATTATTTTAACCAGGTACAATAGCTATTAAATAGTTAAGAACTATTTAATAGTTACCTAGTTAAAATAATAACAAATTTACCTGTAAAATAAATCCTAACCTAAGATATAATTAAACCTAACACTACCCTATCAATAAAATAATTAAATAAACTACCTACAATTACCTACAATTAACCTAACACTACACTATCAATAAATTAATTAAACACAATTCCTACAAATAAATACAATTAAATAAACTAGCTAAAGTACAAAAAATAAAAAAGAACTAAGTTACAGAAAATAAAAAAATATTTACAAACATAAGAAAAATATTACAACAATTTTAAACTAATTACACCTACTCTAAGCCCCCTAATAAAATAACAAAGCCCCCCAAAATAAAAAATTCCCTACCCTATTCTAAATTAAAAAAGTTACAAGCTCTTTTACCTTACCAGCCCTGAACAGGGCCCTTTGCGGGGCATGCCCCAAGAATTTCAGCTCTTTTGCCTGTAAAAAAAAACATAACATACCCCCCCCCCAACATTACAACCCACCACCCACATACCCCTAATCTAACCCAAACCCCCCTTAAATAAACCTAACACTAATCCCCTGAAGATCTTCCTACCTTGTCTTCACCATCCAGGTATCACCGATCCGTCCTGGCTCCAAGATCTTCATCCAACCCAAGCGGGGGTTGGCGATCCATAATCCAGTGCTGAAGAGTTCCAGAAGAGGCTCCAAAGTCTTCCTCCTATCCGGCAAGAAGAGGACATCCGGACCGGCAAACATCTTCTCCAAGCGGCATCTTCGATCTTCTTCCATCCGGAGCGAAGCGGCAGGATCCTGAAGACCTCCAGCGCGGAACATCCATCCGGACCGACGACTGAACGACGAATGACTGTTCCTTTAAGGGACGTCATCCAAGATGGCGTCCCTCGAATTCCGATTGGCTGATAGGATTCTATCAGCCAATCGGAATTAAGGTAGGAATTTTCTGATTGGCTGATGGAATCAGCCAATCAGAATCAAGTTCAATCCGATTGGCTGATCCAATCAGCCAATCAGATTGAGCTCGCATTCTATTGGCTGTTCCGATCAGCCAATAGAATGCGAGCTCAATCTGATTGGCTGATTGGATCAGCCAATCGGATTGAACTTGATTCTGATTGGCTGATTCCATCAGCCAATCAGAAAATTCCTACCTTAATTCCGATTGGCTGATAGAATCCTATCAGCCAATCGGAATTCGAGGGACGCCATCTTGGATGACGTCCCTTAAAGGAACAGTCATTCGTCGTTCAGTCGTCGGTCCGGATGGATGTTCCGCGCTGGAGGTCTTCAGGATCCTGCCGCTTCGCTCCGGATGGAAGAAGATCGAAGATGCCGCTTGGAGAAGATGTTTGCCGGTCCGGATGTCCTCTTCTTGCCGGATAGGAGGAAGACTTTGGAGCCTCTTCTGGACCTCTTCAGCACCGGATTATGGATCGCCAACCCCCGCTTGGGTTGGATGAAGATCTTGGAGCCAGGACGGATCGGTGATACCTGGATGGTGAAGACAAGGTAGGAAGATCTTCAGGGGATTAGTGTTAGGTTTATTTAAGGGGGGTTTGGGTTAGATTAGGGGTATGTGGGTGGTGGGTTGTAATGTTGGGGGGGGGGGTATGTTATGTTTTTTTTTACAGGCAAAAGAGCTGAAATTCTTGGGGCATGCCCCGCAAAGGGCCCTGTTCAGGGCTGGTAAGGTAAAAGAGCTTGTAACTTTTTTAATTTAGAATAGGGTAGGGAATTTTTTATTTTGGGGGGCTTTGTTATTTTATTAGGGGGCTTAGAGTAGGTGTAATTAGTTTAAAATTGTTGTAATATTTTTCTTATGTTTGTAAATATTTTTTTATTTTCTGTAACTTAGTTCTTTTTTATTTTTTGTACTTTAGCTAGTTTATTTAATTGTATTTATTTGTAGGAATTGTGTTTAATTAATTTATTGATAGTGTAGTGTTAGGTTAATTGTAGGTAATTGTAGGTAGTTTATTTAATTATTTTATTGATAGGGTAGTGTTAGGTTTAATTATATCTTAGGTTAGGATTTATTTTACAGGTAAATTTGTTATTATTTTAACTAGGTAACTATTAAATAGTTCTTAACTATTTAATAGCTATTGTACCTGGTTAAAATAATTACAAAGTTGCCTGTAAAATAAATATTAATCCTAAAATAGCTATAATATAATTATAATTTATATTGTAGCTATATTAGGATTTATTTTACAGGTAAGTATTTAGCTTTAAATAGGAATCATTTATTTAATAAGAGTTAATTTATTTCGTTAGATGTAAATTATATTTAACTTAGGGGGGTGTTAGTGTTAGGGTTAGACTTAGCTTTAGGGGTTAATCCATTTATTAGAATAGCGGTGAGCTCCGATCGGAAGATTAGGGGTTAATAATTGAAGGTAGGTGTCGGCGATGTTAGGGAGGGCAGATTAGGGGTTAATACTATTTATGATAGGGTTAGTGAGGCGGATTAGGGGTTAATAACTTTATTATAGTAGCGCTCAGGTCCGCTCGGCAGATTAGGAGTTAATAAGTGTAGGCAGGTGTCGGCGACGTTGTGGGGGGCAGATTAGGGGTTAATAAATATAATATAGGGGTCGGCGGTGTTAGGGGTAGCAGATTAGGGGTACATAAGTATAACGTAGGTGGCGGTCGGCAGATTAGGGGTTAAAAATTTTAATCGAGTGGCGGCGGTGTGGGGGGACCTCGGTTTAGGGGTACATAGGTAGTTTATGGGTGTTAGTGTACTTTAGGGTACAGTAGTTAAGAGCTTTATAAACCGGCGTTAGCCAGAAAGCTCTTAACTCCTGCTATTTTCAGGCGGCTGGAATCTTGTCGTTAGAGCTCTAACGCTCACTTCAGAAACGACTCTAAATACCAGCGTTAGAAAGATCCCATTGAAAAGATAGGCTACGCAAATGGCGTAGGGGGATCTGCGGTATGGAAAAGTCGCGGCTGAAAAGTGAGCGTTAGACCCTTTAATTACTGACTCCAAATACCAGCGGGCGCCCAAAACCAGCGTTAGGAGCCTCTAACGCTGGTTTTGACGGCTACCGCCGAACTCCAAATCTAGGCCTTAGTGTCTCTACCTTTTCACTGACCATAATAACAGTAATTGAATGCATCTTTACCTACTGAAAGCTCATTAAATGACAGAAAGATACCATACGATGATGACAACCAGTTTTACATTTGCTTTTAAACTCAGCAGGTAAACAGTAGATACACATGCATGCATTCATATTTACTGCTGCACCATAAAATTGTGCTTTATGTACATTACATTTCATATGACTGCTGGTGTCATTTGTACGTTAACATGATAAAATTATGCAAAATACAATGTACTAATCTGTCTTGGGTTCAATTTCAAATAGCATGTTTACAGACAACCATTTAGAACAGCAAATAGTTTGCATTGATTTGTTTTCTCTATAAGTTGGTCATAAACAATGAGAGAATACTTTTGACAGACTTAAATTAGTTCAAATGTAGTTATTTAATTATCTTTTAGCAAAGGTCATTTTTTTACTATAAATGCTACAAGAAGATCAAATTATATGGTCTATTGATGAAACTCTAGACCTAAAAAGTGATGATGTTTAAATATAATAGGGTAACCAAATGTCTCCTTTTGAAATGGATTGTCCTGTTTTTTTCAACACACTTTCCCTTTGTCTCCAGAACTTTTTCAAGGGACACAAAAACATCCTGTTTGTTATCATGACTGTATACTTTTCAATTTAATTCATTTGTTTATTATATATGCGCAATACTTGTGTTGGTATTATTCTTCTGTTCGTCACAGCAATATTTCCTGCAATATATGCAGCTTTTTACAGTTTTGCAGCCTCGGAACTACAGTTCCCAGCATGCTGCAGTGGTGGACAAGTGTAAAAGGAGGTAGAAGTCTGCATTCCGTTTAGTGGTGTATGATTGGGAGTGGGCAGCTTGTGAGCATTTAGAGAGTTGAACAGCAGTGACAGAGCATTGAACATCAGAGAGCAGTTGGACATCAAAGAAAGTGCTAGATTCACCAACCCCCTGATGGACACAGGTGGACATCTCTGGTCATGCGATGCTGCAGCCGAAGGTGCTCCAAAGCTACATTTGTAGCTGCTTACATGGAGCCCAAAGAGTTGAAAGGCAGAGACAGGGCTGAAAAACATAGATAGAGAGTTGAACAGCAGAGAGAGTTTATGGTTAATAACTACTAATGTATTTTACTGTGATACCTTTAGTGAATATTATATTTGTATTATCATATGTGTTAGTGTATGTGAGAGGTCAAACAAACACCTTTCAATATATAAATAAAAAGGACTTTACATAGAAAGAGTCTTCTGCCTAGAAAACTTACAAAATCACCAGTTATGACTGGTAGGAATTACAGTTGATTATGCCTGGGATATATTATCTGTATGTTTAAAGCAATGTATCATATAAACTGGTTAATAACAGTGATAATAGTGGCAGTTATTATTGCATTCATTTAATTAATTAATTAATTAATTAATTAATTAAATGGTTTGAAAGACTGCAAATAAAACCTAGTCTAATAAATCTGGTCACCCTAAATATAGGCACTTGAAGAGTAAACAAGAATGCTCACATGGCCATTAAAACGGAAAGATTTCACCTAGAAATAGAAATAACCTAAAACTATGGCTTACAGGTAAACACCTTACACCAGTAACTGTCTTATTGTGTATTTTTGTTGCAGGGATCATGGTTTTAATTTCTATTTCAAATATTTCTATAGTACAAACAAATGTCATGCTTCAAGCATTCCAGTTGTTTTTAAAGCATTGGAAAGTTGACCAAACATACAATTAAACCACCAATGCACCAACACCCCTCTATATTTTACAAAGTTTTATTAGTCTGAGCGTCTGCATTTATCTTCCATAGTTGCGTGAGGTGCCCTATATCTCGCAGCCTGCACATCAAATGCAAATGACCATGAATGTGGTAGAACAATGATTGCAATTACAGCAATTCTAAAACACACATTAAAGCTGTTTATATGTTTGTAATTGTAAAATAGTTGCATGTCTGTTTTATTATGCTTAAATAGTCCCTATGGATAAGGTCCTGGCAATATCACAGACAGGCATGGGCTTTGCACAATTTGGACATTTTAGAGGCGTAGTTGGAATTGTCACTTACTTTTAGGCTCAGCATATATAATTTAGAGAGACTTTTTTTGCCTGTGTGAAATATCACCATTTCATTATTTCAAAGCTGTTGTGTTTATTGTTTTTTTATTTATTTATTTATTTATTTTTAACTGTTTTGAAGTTTTCTTTTTTACATATGTTAGAGGGGACTGTTATAGGATGATTTTGTTTTACTTTTTTCTTGGTGCCAGTATTCTTTACAGTTGAACTCATTCTATACACAGGTCAATGGTTACAAGATTGATGCTGCTCCACAAATTAGAATTCAATTCTTTTTGAATTGTGCAATTTTTTAAATGCAACGTTAAGGTGAGTTGCTTTTTACCCACTAGATATTAATTTCAAGAACTTTTTATTGGATCTAGTTATGTTCTCTCAAATACAATGGTTCCCTCTAGAGGAGGAGCTGAAATATTTAACGTCTTCATGAGTACGGTGGATATATAATGGTCTAAAGACCCTGCAATGGTAATTTTTATCTGAATAATTACTTTTCATTACTTTTATTTGTATTTTAAGAAGTTAAAATATTTGTGAGAAATTGTAAAATTAAAGCATGCTATTCCTAAAAGTGCTAGAAAAAGCTTCTATGTGAATGCAATATATATTAAAAGGTTTGAGGGTCAGTATGAATTGATGGAACCATCCACCAAACAATAAATGGGATAGCACATTTATTTTATTTTTTCAGTGATGATTTGCTGGTTAAAGGGACACTGAACCCACATTTTTTTCTTTCATGATTCAGATAAAGCATGCGATTTTAAGCAACTTTCTAATTTACTCCTATTATCAATTTTTTTTCGTTCTCTTGCTATCTTTATTTTAAAAGCAGGAATTTAAATCTTAGCAGCCAGCCCATTTAACGGGACACTCAACACCAGCATTTTTATTGTTTTAAAAGATAGATAATCCCTTAATTACCTATTCCCCAATTTTGCATAACCAACACAGTTATAATTATATACGTTTTACCTCTGTAATTACCTTGTATCTAAGCCTCTGCAGACTTCTCCCATATTTTAGTTCTTTTGATAGACTTGCAGTTTAGCCAATCAGTGCTCACTCCTGGGTAAATTTATGTGCATGAGCTCAATGTTATCTATATGAAACACATGAACTAATGCCCTCTAATGGTGAAAAACTGTCAAAATGCATTTACATTAGAGGCGGCCTTCAAGGTCTAAGAAATTAGCATATGAACCTCCTAGGTTTAGCTTTCAACTAAGAATACCAAGGGAACAAAGCAAAATTGGTGAAAAAAGTAAATTGGAAAGTTGTTTAAAATGATATGCCCTATTTGAATCATGAAAGTTTATTTTGGACTTGACTGTCCCTTTAAGGTTCAGCACCATGGGTAGCGTTTGCTTACAAAAATTGTATTTAGTGTCCCTTTAATAATAAATAAATACTGATTGAAACAATTGAGTTTCTAGATTAAAATGTTGTTACCTACTTTCAATTTCATTAAACTTACAGTGTAACATTTTATTTACACACCCACTTTTTATTCTACAAAACATTTAAAACGTCTTAAGAAAGAGTAGGCATCTTAGATGATAATTTATTAGTTTATGGATAGTTCATGAGTTTTACATATTAATAAATTAAACAAATCAATTAATTCAAAACAATTATCCCTTTCAAGGGATAGAAAAGTCAAAATTGAAATATGCATGAGTGCATTTTAATTAGAAATACAAGCTATTAAAAGTTATAACTGTTGTCAGATATATGCAGATATGTTGTGAGTACCCAGTGCACCAGTATTCAAACACTAAACCTTTTAAGAGAGTCAAATGTGGCTTGTATCAGGCTAATTAAAGGGACAGTCAACACCAGAATTGTTGTTGTTTTAAAAGATAGATAATCCCTTAATTAACCATTCCCCAGTTTTGCATTACCAACACTGTGTTATTAATATACTTTTTATCTCTGTGATTACCTTGTATCTAAGTCTCTGCAGACTGCCCCATTATTTCAGTTATTTTGACAGACTTGCATTTTAGTTAATCAGTGCTCACTCCTCAGTAAATTCATGTGCATGAGCTCAATGCTATCTATATGAAACACATGAACTAATGCATTTAGATTAGAGGCAGCCTTAAAGGTCTAAGAAATCAGCATATAAACCTCATAGGTTTAGTTTTCAACTAAGAATACCAAGAGAACAAAGCAAAATTAGTGATAAAAGTTAATTGGAAAGTTGTTTAAAATTACATGCCCTATTTGAATCATGAAAGTTTTTTATGGGCGTGACTGTCCCTTTAAGTCTTCACAGAAATAATACAAACAACCACCACTTCTCTGAGCAAGCATGGTGTTTGAATGCTGGTGCATGGCCCTAACAGGATACGTGTGTATGCCGCTGAAAAACAGTAATGACTTTTACTAAAAGCATTTTTTATAATGGAAGTATATTGCAAAAAGTATTTTTATTTCAAATTGTAATAAACTCATGCAAATTTCAATTTTGACCTTGCTATAGCTTTAACCTATTTGGATATCTTCTAGTTTTGGTATATTTGTCTATTAAAAAATATGGTAACATTTTTGGCATGATAAGCACACTACTTTCATATCTATCTATCTATCTATCTATCTATCTATCTATCCAACAGACAAAGAAAAAAGTTACTAGTCCAATGAATGCTCATATATTTTTTTCTTTATTTACATAATTACATAGAAAATATACTATAAACAAGGGGGAGGGGGGGAGAAAGAGAACTAATTGTATTCTATCCCATTTATCTTATTTTAAAAGCCTATCAAATTGTTTAGTAACAAAATGACCCCTTTGGTCTCAAATGGACTTAAAATTATACAAGTTTGCTTGGTGGTTTGCAGTTCCAACATATTATTGTATAGTATCTGCTGCATATCAGTATTTTAAAAAAGGTTATTTTACCTTTTTTTTTCCAACACCAAAATCATTAACTCCTACACACATTGGGTAATTGAGTGCTGCTCTTAAAGCTTACCTTAAAGAGATAGTAAGGTCAAAATTAAAAGTTAACAACCTTCCAATTACTTTATTTTATTGATTTTGCTTAGTTCCCTCAGTACCCTTTGTTTAAGAGTAATTCTAGGTGAGCTCAGGAGCGTGCACATCTCCTTAGCCATCTATCCACAGTTATTGCAACATTGTTTATAGTAATGTTACACATAGTTGCAAACTCTGCTGCAGTAGAGTATCTGCAATTTTGCATGGCCGCAGTGTTTGTTACTATGTGTAAAAGTTCCATAAACATTGTTGCAAACACCACTGCCAGATGGCTAGAGACACGTGCAAGCAGGAGAGCTCACCTAGAATTACTCTTTAACAAAGGGTACCAAGAGAACAATGCAAAATTGATGATATCAATAAATTGGAAAGTTGTTTTAATTGTTATGCTCTATCGGATCCATTAAAGTGTAATTTTGACTTTACTGTCCCTTTAACAGTAACCAGGCTTTGATTTGTTGGTATTCTCCCTCCCCTGTTTTCAAAGTATACCTACCGATATGTGTTTCTTAACTCAGAGAATTGTACCCATTGAGTGCATGGGTGCAACACATTTTGCATTGCACTGGGGGGACCCCCCCCCACACACAATGGACTTGTATACTTGTGAATTACATATATCCGACAAAAAAGTAAACAATTATTAATTTATTTATACAGAAACAGAAATACAGGTGTGAGATATTTTTAAAGCTTCTCACAGAGATGAGCTTTCAGCTTTAAAAATAAAAAGTTGAAAGTTCATTAACCCCTTAATGACCACAGCACTTTTTCATTTTCTGTCCGTTTGGGACCAAGGCTATTTTTACATTTTTGCGGTGTTTGTGTTTAGCTGTAATTTTCCTCTTGCTCATTTACTGTACCCACACATATTATATACCGTTTTTCTCGCCATTAAATGGACTTTCCAAAGATACCATTATTTTCATCATATCTTATAATTTATTATAAAAATTTTTATAAAATATGAGAAAAAAATGGAAAAAACACACTTTTTCTAACTTTGACCCCCAAAATCTGTTACACATCTACAACCACCAAAAAACACCCATGCTAAATATTTTCTAAATTTTTTCCTGAGTTTAGAAATACCCAATGTTTACATGTTCTTTGCTTTTTTTGCAAGTTATAGGGCCATAAATACAAGTAGCACTTTGCTATTTCCAAACCATTTTATTCAAGATTAGCGCTAGTTACATTGGGACACTGATATCTTTCAGGAATCCCTGAATATCCCTTGACATGTATATATTTTTTTTTAGAAGACATCCCAAAGTATTGACCTAGGCCAATTTTGGTATATTTCATGCCACCATTTCACCGCCAAATGCGATCAAATACAAAAAATCGTTCACTTTTTCACAAACTTTCGGTTTCTCACTGAAATTATTTACAAACAGCATGTGCAATTATGGCACAAATGGTTGTAAATTTTTCTCTGGGATCCCCTTTGTTCAGAAATAGCAGACATATATGGCTTTGGCATTGCTTTTTGGTAATTAGAAGGCCACTAAATGCCGCTGCGCACCACACGTGTATTATGCCCAGCAGTGCAGGGGTTAATTAGGGAGCTTGTAGGGAGCTTGTAGGGTTAATTTTAGCTTAAGTCTAGTGTAGCAGACAACCCAAAGTATTGATCTAGGCACATTTTGGTATATTTCATGCCACCATTTCACCGCCAAATGCGATCAAATAAAAAAAAAAGTTCCCTTTTTCACAAACGTTTTGTTTCTCACTGAAATTATTTACAAACAGCTTGTGCAATTATGGCATAAATGGTTGTAAATTTTTCTCTGTGATCCCCTTTGTTCAGAAATAGCAGACATATATGGCTTTGGCGTTGCTTTTTGGTACTTAGGCCGCTAAATGCGCATCACATGTATTATGGCTAGCAGTGAAGGGGTTAATTAGGTAGCTTGTAGGGAGCTTGCAGGGTTAATTTTAGCTTTAGTGTAGAGCTTAGCCTCCCACCTGAAACATCAGACCCCCTGATCCCTCCCAAACAGCTCTCTTCCCTCCCCCACCCCACAATTGTCCCCGCCATCTTAAGTACTGGCAGAAACTGCCAGTACTAAAATAAAAGCTATATTTGGCTTTTTTTTTTTAAAGAAAAGGCATATTTACATATGCTGCTCTGTAGGACCCCCCTTTAGCCCCCAACCTGACTGATCCCCCACCAAACAGCTCTCTAACTCTCCCCCTCTGTCTTAATGGCTGCCATCTTGGGTACTGGCAGCTGTCTGCCAGTACCCAGTTTAGAATAAAATTGATGATATTTTTTAATTTTTCCCCTTTTCTGTAGTGTAGCTCCCTGCCCCACCAAAGACCAACCCCCCACCCCCTCCTAGATATCTTCGATTTATATTTTTCAAATTAAAATACCCCTTTCTCAAACTTTTATACACTTTTATATTTTCTGTAGTGTAGCGTTCCTACCCGCTCCCGCCCTGTGCACGCGCCCGCCCGCCGCCCCCCCGTGCACGCGCGCGCCCGTGCGCGCCCCCATCGGCCCTGCCCCCGATCCCGCCCCCCTCTACATTACCCGGCCCATCGATGGCCGCCCAGCCGCCTCCCAAGTCGGCTCCCACCCACCAACGATACAGGCCATCGATGTCCGGTGCAGAGAGGGCCACAGAGTGGCTCTCTCTGCATCGGATGGCCATCTAGAGTTATTGCAGGATGCCTCCATATCGAGGCATCACTGCAATAACCGGAAAGCAGCTGGAAGCGAGCAGGATCGCTTCCAGCTGCTTTCCACACCGAGGACGTGCAGGGTACGTCCTCAGGCGTTAACTGCCTTTTTTTTGAGGACGTACCCTGCACGTCCTCGGTCGTTAAGGGGTTAAGCAGACAAAGGAAATTCATATAAGTAAAAATTTCTGTGAAGACTTAAAGGGACACTGAACCCAAATTTTTTTCTTTCATGATTCAGATAGAGCATGCAAATTTAAGCAACTTTCTAATTTACTCCTATTATCAATTTTTCTTCTTTCTCTTGCTTTCTTTATCTGAATAAGAAGGCATCTAAGCTATTTTTTTGGTTCAGGACCATGGAAAGCACTTGTTTATTGGTGGGTGAATTTATCCACCAATCAGCAAGAACAACACAGTGTGTTCACCAAAAATGGGCCGGCATCTAAACTTACATTCTTTTCAAATAAACCAAGAGAATGAAGAAAATTTAATAATAGGAGTAAATTAGAAAGTTGCTTAAATTTGCATGCTCTATCTGAATCACAAAAGAAAAAAATGGGGTTCAGTGTCCCTTTAAGTTAAATTTGAAATATAGATCAAGCATGAGATGTAAAGAGGGTTTTAAGGAGAGTGGTTGTGTTTAAGGATACAAATGCATTTTAAAAAAACGATGATAGTTTCCAGATCACGGTGACATTTATAAGTCAGCAAAAAGAGTTCACAAGGTCAGAAACACACAAATGGGGAAGGGAAGGAGATATTTCTAGCTTGCAGAATTAGGAATATATTGCAGTATATAATGGTATGAGCCTAGCAGATCAAATAAAGTTGCAATATTCTCTGCCAAATAAATGACATGAAATATTGTTTTGTTATTTGGGGAATATAGGAAAGAAGGTTTTCATGGAAAATTGTATATAAATAAATGAATGAAAAAAAATCACTGCATGGGAAGAAATGAGATGTAAATGCAATAATAAGACAATAATCCTTTAGCAGAATTTTTCATGGACGTAATGAAATTGGGAAAAAAAGAAAAGAAAAGAGCCCAGTCTACAAGGAATATTGAAGGGGCATATGGTATTGGGATATTGTCGAGTAGCAATCAGTGATTTATCATTAAATTACAACTGTAAAGTCAGGAGCAGTTAACTTGATTAATGGGATATAAAACCCACATTTTTTCTTTCACGATTCAGATAGAGCATGTCATTTTAAACCACTTTCTAATTTACTTCTTTTATATATTTTTTCTTCATTTTCTTGGTATCTTTTGTTGAAAAGCAGGAACATATGCTTAGCAGCCAGCCTATTTCTGGAGCACTATACGGCAGCAGTTTTGCAAGAATGTTACCCATTTGAGAGCACTATTTCCTGTCATATAGTGCTCCAGATGCCTACCTAGGTATCTCTTCAACACAAAATATAATGGGAAGGAAACAAATTTGATAATAGAAGTAAATTATAAACCTTTTTAAAATGGTGCACTCTGTTTAAATCCCAAAAGATATAATTCAACAAGAACTATAAAAATGGCTCTATAGGGGGCCCTTAACGATAGAATAACATAAAGCATACAAGGTAAAACAAAGTATACAGATAATGATACACAACAATAACCCTAGTCACAGGATATACTGAACTCCCATATATTACCAGTTCATCAGGGGTTAAATTTCCTGTAGCAATTTCAGGATCACAGTGGCTGCACTCCTCTTCACATGAATGTAGTGGAATAAAACAACAGCATCTAGCAAATATAAGAGAGGCGCCTCATGTGTGTATCAGTCACCAAATAGACAAATCAAACACAGGGTACTCACATTTCTATAGAGCACCCTTATGTGCCAGTAGACACAGGCTGGCAGTATAAAGGTGAGTCAACTCACCTCCTCCCGACATCTGCACGTGGTCCAGGGACAGCTCAAACACACTCACAGTGATGAACCAAACAGTAGGCCCAACACATATGTGCACCTGGCAAGTAGGGCTTGTAAACACTGTTTGTAGTTTAAAAACTGATTTATTTAAATCATATAAAATTCAAACAATACAGTGTTAAAAACTGGTGGATATACACAGTCTGTACCCCATATATGCAACACGTTTCTCAGCAGTTACCCTATTTCCTCAGGCATCACTGATCATGCCTGAGTAGATGACATCACTGTGAGCATCACCTAGACCACGTGCAGCTGTCGGGAGGAGGTAAGCTGACACGCCTTTATACTGCCAGCCTGTGTCTACTAGCACAGTGTTTTTCAACCAGTGTGCCGTGGCACACTAGTGTGCCGTGAGAGATCCTCAGGTGTGCCACGGCAGACTGACAACAGTGGGACATATTTTTTAAACTTTGCTTGTTTTTTACTCCCAGTGCAGGGGTAGTTTGTAGGAGGCATGGCATAACAGCACAATACATACAGTATGTGTGTGTTTGTGTGTATGTGTATATATATTTGCTGTATTAGGCTACAATGTGTGATTTTTTTAAAATTTTGGGATGGTGGTGTGCCACAGGATTTTTTAATGTAAAAAAGTGTGCCACGGCAAAAAAAAGATTAAAAATCACTGTACCAGCACATAAGGGTGCTCTATGGAAATGTGAGTAGCCTGTGTCTATTTAGTGACTGATACACAAATGAGGCGCCTCTCTTATATTTGCTAGATGCTGTTAAATCACAAAATAAATGTTCTGGGTTTCATATCCCTTTAAATTTAATCTGCATAACAAGAATAGCTAATAGAAATAAATGGTATGGAAATCTAATACAAGATAATAACAAAACAATAGGTGTCTGGAATTTTGCTACAGATTTTACAAATCCAGTTAAAGGGACAGTCTACTCCAGAACTGTTATTGTTTTAAAACAAAAAAAAATCCCTTTATTACCCATTCCCCAGATTTGCATAGTAAACATTATTATATTAATATACTATTTACCTCTGTGATTACCTTGTATCTAAGGGGCTGATTTATGACATATAAGTCTAAAAATACCCATATATTAAAAAACTCTAAAAAAAGCTAAACAAGATTAGTATTGACCAGCAACCCTTAAATTGGCGCAAGAATATGAAGAATTTAGGGCTATAATAGAAGTTGAGTGCAAAATATCGCTTCAATGAAAGTGATATTTGTTCTCAACTTATTAATACTAGTGCACACAAATGTTCACTGGTATTACAAAGAGGTGCAATGCGGACAGTGAAAAGAGAACTGTTCTGTTAATGTGTTTTCAGCTAAGTATCCAAAACATAACTTATCAAAAAGGGCTTAATGTACTAACAAGCCTAAGCTGCTTTTGCGCGCATGAGGGGCAATCTTGCACATGCAAGCCTGCTTTACACAATGTAAGAAGAAGCATTGGTCACACCCTCTGATACCTCTGAAATAGCATGTTAAAATCATCCAAAACACAATTGCTTGGGGTGATTGACAGGCCCTTCTCTCGTGTGATTGGTTGAACTATAAAAGAGGGCAGCATTACACACTCAAGCTAGTGTGGAAATAGACATCTGGGCAGTGAACGTACTGGGTCTGCTGCTCATTCAATTCAAAGATTTTTGGACAGGTTCTCAAGTTAAGAACCTTGTCAACATGGCCCTAAGTACATTGGGCCCAATATTTTACTTTTATTCTTTCTGTTTTTGATCCATGCCCATGCCCTTAATAAACATATATTTAATTGTCAGGCTTATACTTTATTAATACAACTGTAAAACTTGCCCTTATAAGGCAGTTAGTATTAATAAACACAACTACACCATTGGTACCTTTATAATCACTACTTCTTAAGTTTAAACAGGTTTTATTACAGGTAAAAATATTATCAACATGCTAAAACAGACATTATCCTCAACAATGTTCTACTCTAAAGTTTACCTCCCAACCGTCATGGATATTGTGGGATTGTAGGAAATTGGGATGTCAGCCCACCATTTCTCTTGCACCGTCCTTCATGAGGGCAAATGTCACAGTTTTGCGTTTTGCGGGGACTGCGTTTTGCGGGGACCCACCCATTATATGCCTTGTCCCATGCGAAATAGAATATCTCAAAATTAATTATACTGTATTTTTTTGTGTGTAAAGAATCTAATTGCTGTGGGAGATCGGATAGTGAGTAGTAGGGTTCTTTGTAAGCTTTATATATATATATATATATATATATATATATATATATATATATATATATATATATATATTCTTATGCAAGGCAGAAGTTTCAGTACAGATGTCTATTTATGTAGAATTTAACACTCCAAGCAATATATTTTAATTTTTCATTCTTAGTACCACACAAATTGGATTTTAACTCAACAGATAAGTAAAAATGCACTTTTTCTTCAATAGTTTATCATGCTAACTCTTGCAAAGGCTTATGGGTAAATTTGTGGTTGGGAAAAAAAAAAGCTTAGATCCAAATGAAACTTGTCAGTTTCGTATTGATCTGAGCTGCTGTCCATTTTATCTGTATGTGATTTAGAAGATTATCTTCAGATTTCATTTGAGTTTTACGGATAGAAATGAAGTAAATGATTTATGAGTTTCAATTATAGGGCTTTTGGTCACTTTTCCTTCTCTAGTACTACAAAGTACAAACCAACCTTAATCGTAATGGAATTCTGTCTGATATAAGAGTTTATTCTATAGTTCTATAATATGGTTTTGGGTGAATGTGACTGAACTGTGATTTGTTAAGACTCACACTCCAAGTGATATAGTTTCAGTTACTAATATTACTTTGGTTTCCAACTACATTACAGAGCACTTAAGTCACTTTTTTATTTTCCTATTTTTATATTAAATAGCTACCTATGTATCACTTTTAATAATTGTAGTATTTGGCCTATATTTGCTTACTCTCAGGACCAGATTACAAGTGGCACACTAACTGTTGCCACAAGCAGTACCGGGTTTATCTTTGCTGATTGAGAACATTGGAAGTAACATGTGTAATACAAGTAAACACATTCGCTTGAGCGCAATTGAATTTAACCCGCGTTGGGATATTGCAACCTCAGAGCTCTGCTTAACTGTTAAAACTTGAATCATTCTGAAATTGTGAGCTTTTCAGTTCCTGTTAGAAATGGAAGTGCAGAACACTGTTATATTCCACACAGCCATTGGCTGCACACTCTAGTGACCTATTTATAACTGTCTCTAACTGGCCACAGCAGAGAAGGTAACCTAAGTTACAACATGGCAGCTTCCATTGTTTTAAAGACACTAAAACTTTACACTTGTTTTGTTGATATTTAAACAACTAATGAAACTTTTAAAAAAAATATATATGTTATTCTCAGATTAATCTTTTCTTTGAATGCTTCAATCTATCTAGGGGTCGATCCGATAAAAATCGTCACCCGCAAAAGTCGGCGACGCCAATATTTGCGCGGGTTTGGTATCCTATATACGGCGTAACCTTGAAGTTACGCGCGTATATTTCTGCCGTCGCCCGTATTTTTTTGGGCCATAGGCAGGTATACCAAACCCGCGCAATTTGGTATCCAATATACAGCGTAAGGACTTACGTGGTGAAAATGGAGAAATCTTACTCCATTTTCACCTCGCCACAAAAAGCAGCCGTAAGAAGCCTTACGCTGACTATTGGAGCCCTGTAACTCCCTAAACTGGCTGCTAAATAAACCTAACACCTAACGCATGCGCAATGTCTATCTCCCTGTCAACCGCGATCCCCCGCCGCAATCCCTAATAAAGTATTTAACCCCTAAACCGCCGCCATCTACATAAACTAACCCCCTACTGTGAGCCCCTAAAACCGCCACCATCTAACTGATCTATCCCCTAATGTGAACCCAATACACCGCCACCATCTATATTAAAATTATTAACCCCTAATTTAATCTACATACCCCGCCGCCAGCTATATTATCTATATTAACCCTAAGTATATTATAGTTAATATAGTTATTACATTATATATATTAACTATATTAACCCTAATTATATTAGGGTTAATATAGTTAATATAGTTACTATAGTATTTATATTAACTATATTAACTCTATCTAACCCTAACACCCCTAACTAAATTCTTATTAAATAAATCTAATTTATATTATAAACTAAAATATTCCTATTTAAATCTAAATACTTACCTATAAAATAAACCCTAAGATAGCTACAATATAATTAATAATTACATTATAGCTATGTTAGGGTTTATATTTATTTTACAGGTAAATTGTTAATTATTTTAACTAGGTATAATAGCTATTAAATAGTTAATAACTATTAACTATTTAAAATAATTACCCAATTACCTGTAAAATAATTACCCAATTACCTGTAAAATAAATCCTAACCTAAGTTACAAATACACCTACACTATCAATAAATTAAAGAAACTACAAATATCTATCTAAAAATACAATTAAATAAACTAAACTAAAATACAAAAAAAACAAACACTAAATTACAAAAAATAAAAAAAAGATTACAAGATTTTTAAGCTAATTACACCTATTCTAAGCCCCCTAATAAAATAATAAAGCCCCCCAAAATAAAAAATTCCCTACCCTATTCTAAATTAAAAAAAGTTCAAAGCTCTTTTACCTTACCAGCCCTTAAAAGGGCCTTTTGTGGGGGCATGCCCCAAAGAAAACTGCTCTTTTGCCTGCAAAAAAAACCACAATACCACCCCCCAACATTACAACCCACCACCCACATACCCCTAATCTAACCCAAACCCCCCTTAAATAAACCTAACACTACCCCCCTGAAGATCTCCCTACCTTGTCTTCACCACACCGGGCCGAACTCCTCATCCGATCCGGGCGATGTGTTCCAGCAAGCGGCAGTGAAGTCTTCTTCCATCCGGGCGATGTGTTCCAGCAAGCGGCAGAGAGTCTTCTTCCATCGGCGATGTCTTCAAGCAAATCGGTATCTTCAATCTTCTTCCTTCGCTCCTCCGCCGCGGAGCATCCTTCCGGCACGACGACTTCCCGACGAATGAGGTTCCTTTAAATGACGTCATCCAAGATGGCGTCCGTCGAATTCCGATTGGCTGATAGGATTCTATCAGCCAATCGAAATTAAGGTAGAAAAATCTGATTGGCTGATTGAATCAGCCAATCAGATTCAAGTTCAATCCAATTGGCTGATTGGTTCAGGTAAGTAAGGTAAGGTAAAAGAGCTTTGAACTTTTTTTAATTTAGAATAGGGTAGGGAATTTTTTATTTTGGGGGCTTTATTATTTTATTAGGGGGCTTAGAATAGGTGTAATTAGCTTAAAAATCTTGTAATCTTTTTTTTATTTTTTGTAATTTAGTGTTTGTTTTTTTGTAATTTAGTTTAGTTTATTTAATTGTATTTTTAGATAGATATTTGTAGTTTATTTAATTTATTGATAGTGTAGGTGTATTTGGATCTTAGGTTAGGATTTATTTTACAGGTAATTGGGTAATTATTTTAACTAGGTAGCTATTAAATAGTTCATAACTATTTAATAGCTATTATACCTAGTTAAAATAATTAACAATTTACCTGTAAAATAAATATAAACCCTAACATAGCTATAATGTAA
This sequence comes from Bombina bombina, assembly GCF_027579735.1. Classification (NCBI taxonomy): domain Eukaryota; kingdom Metazoa; phylum Chordata; class Amphibia; order Anura; family Bombinatoridae; genus Bombina; species Bombina bombina. The sequence continues at coordinate 124,405,469 of NC_069501.1, forward strand.
TTATTAATTATATTGTAGCTATTTTAGGATTTATTTTATAGGTAAGTATTTAGATTTAAATAGGAATATTTTAATTAATAATATTAATATTAGATTTATTTTAATAAGAGTTTAGTTAGGGATGTTAGAGTTAGATAGGGTATTATACTTTATATATATATAATATAATAACGATATTAACTATATTAACCCTAATATAATTAGGGTTAATATAGTTAATATATATAATATAATAACTATATTAACCCTAATATAATTAGGGTTAATATAGTTAATATAGCTGGCGGCAGGGTAGGGGGATAAGATTAGGGGTTAAAATTTTTACAATAGATAGCGGCGGGGTAGGGGCTCACTTTAGGGGGTAGGTAAGGTAGATGGCGGCGGTGTTAGGGGCTCACTTTAGGGGGTTATAGATTTAATATAGCTGGCGGCGGTTTAGGGGTTAATAATTTTATTAGGTTGCGGCGGGCTCCGGGAGCGGCGGTTTAGGGGTTAATACATATTTTATTGTTAGGATAGTGAGGGGGGATAGCGGATAGAGGGTTAGACGTGTCGGGCTATGTTAGGGAGGCGTGTTAGACAGTGCGGGTGATTTAGACTTTAGTCAGGTTTTGTAGGCGCCGGCAGTTTCTAACGTGCCGTAAGTCACTGGCGATGCCAGAAATTTGTACTTGCGCAGATTTCTGGACATCGCTGGTTTGTCAGACTTATGGCACTTTAGCATCTGACGGCGCAGTATATGGGATAGCTCGAGTTGCGAGCTGAAACTGCGGGCGACGCGGGTTCCCTTGCTTGCGCCGCAAACTACGATCTATATCGGATCGACCCCCTAGCCTTTATTAAGTGTTTCATCTCCCTTTAATATAAAACATCACCCTACATTCATTTCTATTTTGCCTGATTTTGCTGTAAAATACTTCTCATAATACATGTTCCATTGCCTCTAGAAAGACTGGAGTGCTTCCATAATAGCATACAGAAAGTTGTCTCACCTTTTAACATTCAGAGATTGCTTTTATCAGAGCATATGGGGTGCGATCCAATATACAGTGCAGGTTTCGGCGCAAGCATGGAAACCTGCGCCGCCCATAGTTTCACCTCGCACATCGGGCTATCACATATACGGCGCCGACAGTTGCTAAAGTGCCGTAAGTTGGACAAACTAGCAATATTCAGAAATAAGCGTAAGTACAAATTTCTGGAGTCGCCAGTGACTTACAGCACTTTAGAAACTGCCGCCGCCTAAAAAAACTAACTAAAGTCTTAAATCTCCCATAACTGTTTAGCACGCCTCCCAAAAATAGCCCCACACGTATACCCCTCTATCCGCAATCCCCCTCTCACTCCTAACAATAAATGTATTAACCCCTAGACTGACAACCCCCCACAATGCAATAAGCCTAATTATTAACCCCTAAACTGCCATAGCCCGCACCGCAATAAACCTATCCTAGTATTAACCCCTAAACCGCCGCTCCCGGACCCTGCCGCCACCTACATTAAATGTATTACCCCCTAATCTGACCCCCCTATACTGTGGCCACTTATATTAACTATATTAACCCCTAATCTGAGCCCCCTACACCGCTGCCACCTATATTAACTATATTACCCCCTAATCTGAGCCCCCTACACCGCCCCACCTATATTAACTATATTACCCCCTAATCTGAGCCCCCTACACTGCCGCCACCTATATTAACTATATTAACCCCTAATATGAGCCCCCTACACCGCCGCCACCTATATTAACTATATTACCCCCTAAACCTAAATCTAACCCTAACACCCCCTCACTTATTATTATTTAAATAAATCTAAATAATATTAATATTATCTAAATTAATTAATAATTACATTGTAGCTATTTTAGGGTTTATATTTATTTTACAGGTAACTTTGTATTTATTTTAACTAGGTACAATTGCTATTAAATAGTTAATAACTATTTAAGAGCTATACCTAGTTAAAATAATTACAAAATTACCTGTAAAATAAATCCTAACCTAAGTTACCATTACACCTAACACTACACTATCAATAAATTAATTAAATAAACTACAATTATCTAAACTAAAATACAATTAAATAAACTAAACTATATTACAAAAACAAACAAACACTAAATTACAAAAAATAAAAAAATATTACAAGAATTTTAATTACACCTAATCTAAGCCCCCTAATAAAATAAAAAAGCCCCCCAAAATAATAAAATTTCCCTACCCTAAACTAAATTACAAATAGCCCTTAAAAGGGCCTTTTGCGGGGCGTTGCCCCAAAGTAATCAGTTCTATTACCAGCCCTTAAAAGGGCCTTTTACAGGGCATTGCCCCAAAATAATCAGCTCTTTTACCTGTAAAAAAAAAGAACAACCCCCCCCATTACAACCCACCACCCACACATCTGATTACTTTGGGGCAATGCCCCGCAAAAGGTTCTTTTAAGGGCTATTTGTAATTTAGTTAAGGGTAGGGAAATTTTATTATTTTGGGGGCTTTTTTATTTTATTAGGGGGCTTAGATTAGGTGTAATTATCTTAAAATTCTTGTAATATTTTTTATGTTTTGTAATTTAGTGTTTGTTTGTTTTTTGTAATATAGTTTAGTTTATTTAATTGTATTTTAGTTTAGATAATTGTAGTTTATTTAATTAATTTATTGATAGTGTAGTGTTAGGTGTAATGGTAACTTAGGTTAGGATTTATTTTACAGGTAATTTTGTAATTATTTTTACTAGGTAGCTATTAAATAGTTATTAACTATTTAATAGCTATTGTACCTAGTTAAAATAAATACAAAGTTACCTGTAAAATAAATACAAACCCTAAAATAGCTACAATGTAATTATTAATTATATTGTAGCTATCTTAGGGTTTATTTTATAGGTAAGTATTTAGTTTTAAATAGGAATAATTTAGTTAATAATATTAATATTATTTAGATTTATTTAAATAATAATTAAGTTAGGGGGTGTTAGGGTTAGACTTAGGTTTAGGGGGTAATATAGTTAATATAGGTGGCGGCGGTGTAGGGGGCTCAGATTAGGGGTTAATATAGTTAATATAGGTGGCGCCGGTGTAGGGGGCTCAGATTAAGGGTTAATATAGTTAATATAGGTGGCGGCGGTGTAGGGGGCTCAGATTTGGGGGTAATACATTTAATGTAGTTGGGGGCGGGGTCCGGGAGCGGCATTTTAGGGGTTAAACACTTTATTAGGGATTGCGGTGAGGGATTGCGGTTGACAGGTAGATAGACATTGCGCATGCGTTAGGTGTTAGATTTTATTTTGCAGGCAGTTTAGGGAGTTACGGTGCTCCAATACTCAGCGTAAGGCTTGCTACGCCTGCATTTTGTGGCAAGGTGAAAATGGAGTAAGATTTCTCCATTTTCGCCACGTAAGTCCTTACGCTGTATATTGGATACCAAACTGCGCGGGTTTGGTATATCAGTCTATGAGGCAAAAATCTACGGGCGAAGGCAGAAATATACGAGCGTAACTTCTATGTTACGCCGTATATGTGATACCAAACCCACGCAAAATCTGGCGTCGCCGGCTTCTGCGGGCGACGCTGCATATCAGATGGGGCCCATGCTTGGTTACATCTGTCCTTATACCAGGAACATGGTTTCTACCAGGCTTTTTCAATTGGTTTACTGCTCTTGACTTGCAAAACCTTATGATTATAAAATTAGATTATCATTATTACAGTAAACTTTATTTTGTAAGCTTGTTTTCCCCAATGCAATGCTTAATTACGTATAAATACTATCCATATGACAAAAAGTAACTGTAAAAGGAGATTATATTCAAAATGAAATCCCTCATAAAGGCCTAGAATAGAAGTAGAGTGTAAAAATGTTAGCGCTATTTTCCGTTAACATTGCTCAAGAAAGATCAATACTGCTTCTATTTTTGCACTTTTATACATTAAGTCCAAAGTTATTTTTTATTGCTTTTGTGATAGTCTTGTTTGCACTAATAACTGCCTGTCAGATAGTACAGGGGCACACAGTAGAATTCATAATGTAATCACGATCAAGCACAATGGAGTACAAAGAATACTTAAAGGTGTCCTAACTAGTATTCACACCCCATTGTAAAGGACTTTAAGCAGCAAATCAGTATGACTGTCCCCGGACAGGCAAGGGAGTTAGCTTTGTGCACACTCATGTTATTTCCCTATTCAGTTTAAGGAAGTTTACTATGAAATCTCATGAGAGTTAAGTGAAATCTCATGAACTCACAGTTCATGACCTTAGCACTGCTGATGCTGATTGGCTGCTGTTCATTTCTTCCTTTTCTTTTTCTTTATTACCAGCAGCTGGGCAGCAGCTGAAGTATAACTGTTTACACAGGACTTACTCTGGTGAGCTGAGGAAATTGTGAGGTAAAAAATCTTCCTTTTTTACATAGAGATAGTCAGGTGATATTTTCCTGTCAGCTTTTTACAGTTATGCTGCATCAGTTTCAATTGATTTAGCGTATAAGTAGTATATCCCTTTAAGTAGTGCTGTTCTGTGCTATACTGTTTTAATGAAACTTAAAGGGAGATGAAACCCTTTCTTTTATGATTCAGACAGAATATACAATTTTAAACACCTTTCCAATGAACTATTAGCAAATTTGCGTCATTTTCTTTGTGTTCTTTGTTAAAGGATCAATAATGAATTACTGAGAGCTAGCTGAAAAAATCAGGTGAGCCAATTGCAAGAGACATATATATGCAGCCACCAATCAACATACATACACACATACAGTATATATACACATTTCATACTTACTCATACATTAATACAGTATATATATATATATATATATATATATATATATACACACACACACATACATACTATTCATACTCATACACACATGCATACATAGACATACACACATACAGCATATATATACACACATTCATACTTATACATACATACATTATTTATACACACATACATACTATACATACTTATAAACACATACATACACATATATATATATATATATATATATATATAAATATATATACATACTCATACACACATACAGTATATATACACACATATAACTTTGACCCCTTCCTAGTCCTGCCCCTTGTAATATACATATAATATCTCTTTAATTTTGCCACAAAACTTTTTTTCTTGATTAAACCTTAATTTCCTTAGTATAAGGCCATGTCATAACTTAAATCCTTCATCTCCATAGTATTTTCATGTGCTTTATTAAGCTAACTAGCAAGCGATAATTGTTCAGGTCTAAAAAGTGCTAAATTTTAAAGCACTATGGGCTAGATCAGTGATTTGCAACCTTTTTTTTGCCGTGGCACACTTTTTTACATTAAAAAATCCTGTGGCACACCACCATCCCAAAATTTTACAAAATCACACATTGTAGCCTAATACAGGATATATATATACACACTGTACTGTGCTGCCATGCCTCCTACAAACTATACATGACATATTGACATTCATGCACAATCATAATGATTGTCTGTGAATGAATGTCAATGTCATGGTTGTAAATGATGTCTGATGAGCCTGTCACATACCTCCAAATATTTAAAAATTTGAAAGAGGAACACCCCCACACTGTTGTCAGTCTGCCGTGGCACACCTGAGGATCTCTCATGGCACACTAGTGTGCCACGGCACACTGGTTGAAAAACACTGGGCTAGATTATAGGTGAGTGGTAACATTAACGCGAGTGTAATGCGATCGCTCAAACGCTATTGCATTTTACATTCAAACTCTTTAAAGGGTTTGCACTTGAAAAAAATTGCACTAATCACAAAATAAGAAACATTAAAATTAAGTTTCACAACCTACACTATTCCCCCCCAACATTATTAACCCCAAATCTGCTACATTTCCCATCTCAAACTGCAGGGCTACACTATTAACCCCTGATTAGCCATATCCCCCATCTCAAACTACCCCACTACAAGAGTTAATAGTGTAGCAGGGTAGTTTGCAATGGAGGATGTGGCAGATTAAGGGTAAATAGCATAGTTGGGAAGTTTGCAATGAGGGATATGGTGGCTTAGGGGTTAATAGTGTAGCGGGGTTAAAAGAGTAGGGGGATGTGGCAGTTCATGGGTTATTAGAGTAAGGGGTTTATAGGTGGCAAAGAGAAATCACAGAGAGCTTGCTCACTCAGGGTGATTGACGGTCCCTTCTTTACACGATTGGTAACGCAAGAGAGGGGGCGGCCTTTTCACGCTTAAAGTGATGGTAAAGTTAGCTTAATATTGATCATGTATAGTATTCTGTTTATAAAAACAATGTTAGTTTCATTCATCAATTTATATAAATTTTTGTATCAATGACGTTATCACCTTTATAAAGCCTTTTCAATTAGTCCCCAAATTCAACCCGTATAATTGTTGTTGTTTTTTTCATTCCTGATCACGTTTTTTTTTTATCCTATTGAAATTCTGGCTGCTAGGCAGCCGTCATTCAACGTCATCCACCCCTAAATTCCTCTGTGCATGCGTGTACAAATTTTCTTCAGCTTGATAAGCTGTTTCATGCATGCGTATTACTTATCATTACTTGTCCTACGTCATCGGCTTCTTACTGACATTTATTAGTATCGGCGATTAGCGCATGCGCAGTGGACGACAGCATTTGAAATCATATTCGTGAACGTGCATTTGAGATAAGAAAAGAGCGGGTGGGAACGCTGAAGACGTCACGACTTCAAGAAGTAGGAAGTAGGGCTGGGGAGGAGTTGGGGGACAAACAGTAGGGAATTTTATAGATATTTTATTGGGCAAACAAAATGTGTAATATAGAAAAAAACTTAGCGACTAGATTAAGGACATATTGATAAATGATAAGAAGGCTTCAATAGACGATAACTTTACCTTCACTTTAATTGAGCATGTGATGATACATAGAGGCAACAGATCCTGTTTGTCTGCTGCCTGTATGCAGTGAAGGCGAGCGAACAACTCCTCAAATTGGGAAGCTTGTCTGCTCACCTTTTAGCTGGAGCGCATTGTGTCTGTATCACACTTACATATGGAGAAATAATTCCACACAGTGATTACATAGATCACAGCACAAAGTGTATTTATATTTGTCCCTAATTAGACATAGCAAAGGAGACCAGGAACAAGACTATTCTTTATTTGCAAAATCTTGTAAATAAAATGATTGTGTTAAATTATTACAATAAAAATACAGGTAGCCCTCAGTTTACGCCGGGATTAGGTTCTAGAAGGAATGGTTGTAAATCGAAACTGTTGTAAATTGAAACCCAGTTTATAATGTAAGTTAATGGGTAGTGAGGGAATTAGGTTCCAGGCCCCTCTCAAAATTGTCATAAGCAACACCTAATACATTATTTTTAAAGCTTTGAAATGAAGACTTTAAATGCTGAACAGCATTATAAACCTAATAGAATAATCACACAACACAGAATATATAATTAAACTAAGTTAAATGAACAAAAACATTTGCTAAATAGCATTATAAACCTAATAAAATAATCACACAACACAGACTTTACTTGCATTTTTCTGCAAACAGTTCTTTAAAAGCATTCCAATCAGGACTGATTTATAGACAGGAAGATCTTGTTCCTTTGAAATCTGCTCGATAGCTCAGGTCTGGTTAAACTTATTAATTTCAGCTTGCTTGGCTTGCATTTCTTTGCTGCAACACAAGCGGACAGCTCCACCTACTGGCTATTTTAATCAATGCACTGCTTCTCAATGCTTTTCAATAGAAGTCACATGACTGAAAAAAAAAAGGTTGTTATTCTGAAATGGTGCAAATTGAACCATTGTAAACCGAGGGCCACCTCTATATTGTCTTCAGATCTCCTCCAATGTAGTTCTTAAAGAAGCATTATAGTGAAACAATTAAATGCTCTCAATCATTAAAGCATGTAATTTTATCACTATCAACCCTTCAAATCTATATGTTTATGTCAGGCTTCAGCCTGGAATTGAACCTGGGACCTGTCTCTATTTCTGCAGCTGTTATTTCCCAACCTGTTGTTTTACCACTAGTCCACCAGATGGCTTTATCACAGAAAAGGAATATTGTGTTTTTCTGTTTGCTGCAACTTTGGCTCTTTGGCTCCACCTGCTTGCCAGCTGAAAGAAATCATTTAATCAGCAGCCTGCTTTATCTGGGAGGTTTGTTTGCAATTCTGTGCCTTGACATTAAGAGTGATACTCTGAAAGACTTTCTGCTCCTGTATCCTGTGTGAAATACAGACTTGTTGGATTTCCTGGTTCCTGATTTCTGCTTCAATTACTGACTACTCTTCTGGATAATCCCTTGGCACTGTGTTTCATTTTGGGACTGATTTCCTGGCAATTGATCTTGCCTAAAACTCTCTTTCCTAAGGACTGACTCAGGTACTTTTGCTTGCTTGTTTCCTGATACTACAAAGTTCCAATTGCAGTCTATGCAAATATCCTGTTTGTTTCTACAAAGTTCCAAATTGCAGTCTATGCAAATATCCTGTTTGTTTCTACAAAGTTCCAAATTGCAATCTATGCAAATATCCTGTTTGTTACTACAAAGTTCCAAATTGCAGTCTATGCAAATATCCTGTTTGTTTCTACAAAGTTCCAAATTGCAATCTATGCAAATATCCTGTTTGTTACTACAAAGTTCCAAATTGCAGTCTATGCAAATATCCTGTTTGTTTCTACAAAGTTCCAAATTGCAGTCTATGCAAATATCCTGTTTGTTTCTACAAAGTTCCAAATTGCAGTCTATGCAAGTATCCTCTTTGTTTCTACAAAGTTCCAATTTGCAGTTTATGCAAGTTTCCTGTTTGTTTCTACAAAGTACCAGTTTGCAGTTTATGCAAATTTCCTTAAAGTACCAGTTTGCAGTTTATGCAAGTTTCCTTAAAGTACCAGTTTGCAGTTTATGCAAGTTTCCAGTTTGTTACAATTGTGTCCAGTCTACAGCATATGCAAGTATCCTGCTTGTTATCACAAGGCTCTGCATTCCTGTGTGTTATTACACAGTTCCAGTCTTCAGCATATGCAAGTATCCTGTCTGTTATACAAGCACTGCTTTCCTGCCTGATACTACACAGTTCCAGTTCTACAGCATATGCAAGTATCCTGCTTGTTATTACAAGGCTCTGCTTTCCTGAGTGTTATTACACAGTTCCAGTCTACAGCATATGCAAATATCCTGTTTGTTATTACAAAGCTCTGCATTCCTGCCTGTTATTACATAGAACTGTATTCCTGCCTTATACTACAACCTATAGACTTTGTCTTATCTAATTGCATATCTCTACATTGCTTTATCCTATAAATAAAACCATCTCCTTTATTTCCTAAAACGGTTTACCTGTTTAATTATGCCTAAAAGGAAAGACTCAAGCAGACAAAACACAACATTAACCCCAAAACCCGACACCTCTGCACAACAGCTCCTTACTCCTGAACCTGCTCCCTTGGGGTATGAGAGTTTAACTCCCACAAATGGGTTAAACACATAGGTAAAGTGTTTTTTGTGAGTCGCAGAGAATTGGAGCTGAGTCAATCAGCAGGCTAGTTGCAGAGCTTTGTCGTGCAACTTACACTGCTGATTTAGGGTCAGATTACCAGTGGAACATAAACATTTGCGCTCAAGGGATAAGTGGTTTATCGCAGGTGTTTGCACTCATTGGACTAATTTACGATTTACACTAGAATGAATACCGCGAGTCAGGTTAAAGGGACACTGAACCCAAATTTTTTCTTGTGTGATTCAGAGAGTATGAAATTTTAAGCAACTTTCTAATTTACTCCTATTATCAAATTTTCATTAATCTATTGGTATCTTTATTTGAAACGTAAGAATGTAAGTTTAGATGCCGGACCATTTTTGGTGAACAACCTAGGTTGTCCTTGCTGATTGGTGGATAAGTTCATCCACTAATCAAAAACTGCTGTCCAGAGTCCTGAACCAAGACAAAAAGCTTGGACGCCTTCTTTTTCAAATAAGGATAGCAAGAGAACGAAGAAACATTCGTCCAGATTACAAGTTTTGTGTTAGGAGCTATGCGATGCTAACGAGCAGTTTTTTCTCACCGCTCACTTACCTACAGCGCTGGTATTATGGGTTTTTACAAACCTGGCGTTAAAAGGCAAGAAGTGAGTGTAGAGCAAAATTGTGCTCCATACCGCACTTCATTACCATCGCTGCTTAAGTCAGCGGTGAGCTGGTCGTACGTGCTTGTGCACGATTTCCCCATAGACACCAATGGGGAGAGCCGGCTGAGAAAAAGTCTAACACCTGCAAAAAAGCAGTGTAAATTTCAGTAACGCAGCCCCATTGATTCCTATGGGGAAACTAAAGTTATGTTTACACCTAACACACTAACATGAACCCAGAGTCTAAACACCCCTAATCTTACACTTATTAACCCCTAATCTGCCGCCCTCGACATCGCTGACACCTATATTATTCTTATTATCCCCTAATCTGCCGTTCCGGACACTGCCGCCATCTACATTATACTTATTAACCCCTAATCTGCTGCCCCAACATCGCCGCCACCTACATTATATTTATTAACCCCTAATTTGTCATCCCCAATGTCGCCGCAACCTACCTACACTTATTAACCCCCTAATCTGCCACCCCCAATGTCGCTGCCACTATATTAAATTTATTAACCCCTAAACCTAAGTCTAACCCTAACCCTAACAATCCCTAACTTAAATATAATTTAAATAAATCTAAATAAAATTACTATCATTAACTACATTATTCCTATTTAAAACTAAATACTTACCTATAAAATAAACCCTAGCTAGCTACAATATAACAGTTACATTGTAACTAGTTTAGGGTTTATTTTTATTTTACAGGCAAGTTTGTATTTATTTTAACTAGGTAGAATGGTTATTAAATAGTTATTAACTATTTAATAACTACCTAGCTAAAATAAATACAAAATGACCTGTAAAATAAAACCTAACCTAAGTTACAATAACACCTAACACTACAATTAAATAAATGAACTAAATTAAATACAATTAAATTAATTAAATTAGGTAAATTACAAAAACAAACACTAAATTACAGAAAATAAAAAACAAATTACAGATCTTTAAACTAATTACACCTAATCTAATAGCCCTATCAAAATAAAAAAGCCCCCCCCAAAATAAAAAAAAAACCTAGCCTAAACTAAACTATCAATAGCCCTTAAAAGGGCCTTTTGCAGGGCATTGCCCCAAAGTAATCAGCTCTTTTACCTGTAAAAAAATACAAACAACCCCCCAACAGTAAAACCCCCCACCCACACAGCCAACCCACCAAATAAAATACTAACTAAAAAAACCTAAGCTCCCCATTGCCCTGAAAAGGACATTTGGATGGGCATTGCACTTAAAGGGCATTTAGCTCTTTTGCAGGCCCAAAGCCCTAACCTAAAAAATAAACCCACCCAATACACCCTTAAAAAAAATCCTAACACTAACCCCCGAAGATTCACTTACCGGGAGAAGTCTTCATCCAAGCGGCAAGATGTCTTCAACGAAGCTTGCAGAAGTGGTCCTCCAGATGGGCAGAAGTCTTCATCCTTCCGGTGTGGAGCGGGTCCATCTTCAAGACATACGACGCAGAGCATCCTCTTCAAAGACGGACTAACGACGAATGAAGGTACCTTTAAATTATGTCATCCAAGATGGCATCCCTTAGATTAAGGTAGAAAAAAACCCTATTGGCTGATTGGATCAGCCAATAGGATTGAACTTCAATCCTATTGGCTGATCCAATCAGCCAATAGGATTGAGCTTGCATTCTATTGGCTGATTGGAACACCTACCTTAATTTCGATTGGCTGATAGAATTCTATCAGCCAATTGGAATCTAAGGGACGCCATCTTGGATGACGTCATTTAAAGGTACCTTCATTCATCGTTAGTCCGTCGTTTGAAGAGGATGCTCCGCTTTGGATGTCTTGAAGATGGACCCGCTCCACGCTGGAAGGATGAAGATAGAAGATGCCGTCTGGATGAAGACTTCTGCCCATCTGGAGGACCACTTCTGCCCGCCTGGAGGACCACTTCTGCCAGCTTCGTTGAAGACATATTGCCGCTTGGATGAAGACTTCTCCCGGTAAGTTAATCTTCGGGGGTTAAGGTTAGGATTTTTTTAAGGGTGTATTGGGTGGGTTTATTTTTTAGGTTAGGACTTTGGGCCTGCAAAAGAGCTAAATGCCCTTTTAAGGGCAATGCCCATCCAAATGTCCTTTTCAGGGCAATGGGGAGCTAAGGTTTTTTTAGTTAGTATTTTATTTGGGGGGTTGGTTGTGTGGGTGGTGGGTTTTACTGTTGTGGGGGTGTTTGTATTTTTTTTTACAGGTAAAAGAGCTGATTACTTTGGGGCAATGCCCCGCAAAAGGCCCTTTTAAGGGCTATTGATAGTTTAGGCTAGGGTTTTTTATTTTTATTTTGGGGGGCTTTTTTTATTTTGATAGGGCTATTAGATTAGGTGTAATTAGTTTAAAGATCTGTAATTTGTTTTTTATTTTCTGTAATTTAGCTAATTTAATTTATTAAATGTGTTATTGTAACTTAGGTTAGGTTTTATTTTACAAGTCAATTTGTATTTATTTTAGCTAGGTACTTATTAAATAGTTAATAACTATTTAATAACTATTCTACCTAGTTAAAATAAATACAAACTTGCCTGTAAAATAAAAATAAACCCTAAGATAGCTACAATGTAACTATTAGTTATATTGTAGCTAGCTTAGGGTTTATTTTATAGGTAAGTATTTAGTTTTAAATAGGAATAATTTAGTTAATTATAGTAATTTTATTTATATTTATTTAAATTATATTTAAGTTAGGGGGTGTTAGGGTTAGGGTTAGACTTAGATTTAGGGGTTAATAACTTTAATATAGTGGCGGCGACGTTGGGGGTGGCAGATTAGGGGTTAATAAATATAGGTAGGTGTCAGCGATGTTAGGGATGGCAGATTAGGGGTTAATAATATTTAACTAATGTTTGCGAGGTGGGAGTGCGGCGGTTTAGGGGTTAATATATTTATTATAGTGGCGGCAATGTCCGGTTCAGCAGATTAGTGGTTAAAAATGCAATTTTAGTGTTTGCGATGTGGGAGGGCCTTGGTTTAGGGGTTAATAGGTAGTTTATGGTTGTTAGTGTACTTTTTAGCACTTTAATTAAAAGTTTTATGCTACGGCGTTGTAGTGTAAAACTCATAAATACTGACTTTAAAATGCGGCACCAGGCTTGACAGGAGAAGGCCTACCGCTCACTTTTTGGAAGACTCGTAATACCGGCACTATGCAAAAAAAAATAGAATACGCAACTGACGTAAGTGGATTTGCGGTATTTCCGAGTCTGGCCAAAAAAGTAAGCGGTACACCTGTACCTGCAAGACTTGTAATACCAGCGGGCGTTAAAAAGCAACCTTGGGACCGGCCAACGCTGCTTTTTGATCCTAACGCAAAACTCGTAATCTAGCCAATAGTAAGCATAAAAATCATGGTTCCCTATTTATTATAGTCTGCATGGACAAGGTTCTTTTCCGGGAGCCTCGTCCACCCGGCATTACCATGAGCCATGCCCCCTTCTCCAGGGCTTGTCAATCATCCCGATCGGATCTGATAGGGATGTTTTAACTCTGAAACCCTTGAGGTAATAAAGAAGATAAGGAGTAGCAATCTTATGACTGCAGCTACTTAAGTAGCATTTTAGGCTGTTTACGCGAAATCTAAGCTAAGGAGCTGGTCCATTTTTGGTTAAGTACCCTGGACAGTGCTTGCTGATTCATGGCTACATTAAGCCACCAATCAGGAAGCTCAACCTAGGTGCTGAACTAAAATGGGCCGACTCCTAAGCCTATATTCTTGCTTTTCACATAAAGATAGCAAGAGAACGAAGAAAATTTGATAATAGGAGTAAATTAGAAAATTGCTTAAAATTATATCTGAATCATGAAAGAAAAATATTGAGTTTAGTATACCTTTAATGATCCTTCAACTTAAATGCAAAGTGTCGGGTTACCATGCACGTGATAACTAATAGGAATTTTTTCAGTGTGCCCCAAAAAATTCTCTGGAGAGAAGGAGTAAGCGTGGTCACAATATCTGAAGTCCTAAAGTTAGCACGCCTGAGTATTTTGCTCACACACTACCTTTTTACCTTCAACTTGTAATATGCACGCTAATGCGGTCAAGCTAATTTTTTAATTTGAGCGCAGTTAGTGCTTGAGCAAAAAAAAAAAAATTAACATGCCGCTGGGCCTATAAGTGTTTTGTGTCTGAGGTTTCTATATAAGGGGATTTTTTATTATTTGTACTAATATTTCCAAGGATTTGCTGCATTTGCATTCAGTAAAATTAGTATAAAGTATATTTGATACCATTTAGTTGCATTTTGGAATTGGCATGTTTACTTCCTATTTGTTAACCTAATAATATTTAGCTGTTGCAGCTGGGATACTTATGGCAAAAACAGGGGCGGACTGGCCCATCAGGAACTCGGTCACCGATTGAAGGCCTGCATTCTTGGGCCGACCCCTTTAACCAGCTATGTGCTAATGCGCTGTGCTATATAAGATTGCTGGGGCACAGGCAGCAGTAGGAATTATTTAGAGAGCTGCTGTCCATGCTCACTGTATACTACAGCGCTAGCAGCCGGGGCTCCGATCAGAGTGACTGGAGCCCAAGTTGAGGCCTCTACAAAGCCGGGAATACTATCAGCACAGGCTACAGCTTACTATATGTAAGTGACCCCTGGCCCCAGACCACCAGGCAGGGAGATGGAGGGCTCACTGGGTCCAGGTTCAGACAGCAGCGGACCTACTCAACTGAAGGCCCTGGTGCAAGAATTTTGCCACCCTGTACCCAGGAACTGGTAGATCTAAGAAGTATGTACGTTTAATAAAAGAGAATGTTTCTGTATTGTAAGGTCAGTATCCCGCTTAGGGGTGATCTCTATATTTCTCAGTGACAAGGGAAAAAAAGAATTCAGGATATTATCCAGTCATGCATATTCTATTCTCTTTACATGTTATTGGTTTTTGTTTCTGGTATCACTGTACTATAAAGTAGGCTCAAAAAATATATGTATTTAGTACACATAGAGACAGACTATCAAAAATGACTTTAGTACACATAGAGACAGACTATCAAAAATGACAGCAAAAATTATATATATATACATACATACAGGTAAAACAGAATGGAGGGGCGCCTCATGTGTGCTATCATCTATTAATTATCAGCGAGTCACAGAACTATTGCCAAATGGGTACTCACAAATTTGGAGAGCACACTTATTTGCTGGTAGGGGCGGGCTGCAGAATTAGAAAGGTGTGAAAGCTCACCCACTTGAAGGTGCTCTTGGCGTAAGATGGTGGTGCTATAAGGGAGACAAGAAATACGGGCACCACATGTGCAGACTATTAATGGTACAACCACAACAGATTCCTTAATGTGGAGGGTACTCACATATTCCCAGAGCACACCAATGTGCTTGTAGAAGCAGGCTGCAGATTGGTAGAGGTGTGGCAGCTCACCCAAACTCTAGGTATCTTGATATTTGGATGATAATGTGTTCCCTCAGGTGCTGGGCTGGTCTCTCATAGGTGAACAATGGCAGATGGTGGGTAGAAATGAATCCACTCAAAGGATAAAAGATATATCCAAATTTATTTAAAAAAGCATAAAAGTTTAAAAACAACAGCGCAATGATTGCTGATGAGAGTGGATAACAGGGTGTCCAATAATCACCCAATCATGCAACGCGTTTCACGGTTCACAGACCGTTTCATCAGGCATAAAAAAATCATGATGTAGTTAGCTTGTATTTATGTTAACTAGGTAGAATAGTTATTAACTATTTAATAGCTACCTAGTTAAAATAAAGACAAATTTACCTGTAAAATAAAACCTAACCTAAGTTACAATTACACCTAACACTACACTATAATTAAATTAATTCCCTAAACTACCTACAATTAAATACAATTATCTAAAGTACGAAAAAATCCCCCACTAAATTACAGAAAATAATAAAATAAGTTTTTTTAAACTAATTACACCTACTCTAATCCCCCTAACAAAATAAAAAAAGCCCCCCAAAATAATAAAAAGCCCTACCTTATACTAAATTACAAATAACCCTTAAAAGGGCTTTTTGCGGGGCATTGCCCCAAAGTAATCAGCTCTTTTACCTGT